>NC_056728.1:1016086377-1016358877 GCF_019279795.1 Protopterus annectens | reverse complement strand
GAGGGTGGCCTAATGGTTAAGCCATTTGCCTTGCAAACACAAGGTGCAGCATTTGAGTCTCACAATGAATAATTGGCTAGGCTTGCAAGGGCAGTTAGCTTAGTATGAACCTAAAAGTAAAAACTTTTTTAATATTAAATTAATACGTGGTTAAGTGTTTTCATCATAAATCTGACATCTTCAGAACCATGGTTAAAATCAGGTCTACTTTACATGCTCGAAAGCTGAAAAACCCAAATCCGAATAGTGCAACATGTATAGAGCGAACCACGAATATGTCGAACAAGCGAAACCGCGAAAGTGGAAATATCGAATTTGCATAGTTCGCCCATCTGCGGTATAGCTCTGTAAGGTAAGTGTGCGATAGTTACGGACCTTAGGGTTAGAGAGGGGTTAAGGTAAGTGCATAGGTAGGTAGATAGTGTATGTAAGGTTATGTGTAGGTAATGTATGTAAGGTTTAGTGTAGGGTTTTGTTAAGTGTATGTGTGTGGAATAGTTAGTTTGTTTGGGTATAGCTCCGTAGGGGAAATGTGCAGTAGTTACGAACCTTAGAGTTAGGGAGGGGTTAAGGATAGTGCATAGATAGTTGTGTATGTGGGGTTTAGTGTAGGGTTAACAGTAGGGTTCTGGTGCTTTAATTTAGAGTTAGAAGTTGGGTTTTGGTTAGTGTATGTATGTGTTTTTTATTGTGTTTGGGTAGGTAGTGTCTTGTGGGTGGTGGGTTGGCCGACTATGACGGTTCGAGATTTTAAATTTCACACTTTAGTACATTCAACATATTCGTGGTTTGTTCTTTACGTGTCGCTCTATTCAGATTCAGGTTTTTCGTGTTTCGAGCTCATAAAGTAGACCTGTTAAAATCAGAGTACACAATTAAATACGATAATAATCAAACTCCTCCCCAGTGCCAAACCAATTAACAATTGTTACAATTTATAATTAAAGAAATCTACATGTAACAAATAAAACATATGTAAATTAATAGTGTCCAAAAAAAAACCCTTTTTGAGGGGAGATTTTTCTCTTCTTAAGCTCACTAATAATAGAAACACACTCATTAATACCAAGGTGTACAGTGACATTTAATCTAAACTGCCACATATGGACCAAACTGGTCCATATTTCATTGTGGGGAACACACTAGTAGTATTGGCCAGTCTATGCCTAGTTTTACTTACAAAAGACAGCACAACATAAAAAATCTGTTGGAGAAGACACCCCTGGCACACAGTGGTGTTTGGCCAGTTACCCTAAAATGTGGCAAGTGCTGACAATGTAAGTACATAGAGAACAACTACACTGAGTGGCTTGGCAAATTAGCTAAAAAATGGTTAAGGGGTGACAAGTTTAACTGTCAATCAGCAAGGGTGGTATAGTTAGCAACCTGTCAGTCTTTCCAGGCCTTCTATGTTGGCAAGACTGAAAACAGGTTGAACCGTAGGATTTATCAGCATCAGTACAGCATTAGCAAACTTGACAGTAAGAGCACATTGGCAAGGCAATCTATGGTGTGTGAAATCTTTTACCATGTTCAAGTTTTTGGTGTTAGAGCAAATTCACAGTGGCCCCTTTTGTGGTGACTGGAATAATCTTTTACTGCACAGGGGATAATGTGGCAGTTTAGATTAAATGCCATGGAACACCCTGGTATTAATGAGAGTGTGTCTCTATTATTAATGAGCTTAAGAAGAGACACAGGGAAGTCTTAACTTAAGTTCTAAAATCTCCCCACAAAAAGGTTTTTTTTGGACACTATTAATTTACATATGTTTTATTTGTTACATGTATATTTCTTTAAGATATAAATTGTAATGATTGTTGATTGGTTGGGCACTGGGAAGGAGTTTGATTTTGACTGTATTTAATTGTGTACTCTGATTTTAACCGTGGTTCTGAAGATGTCAGATTTATGACGAAAGCACTTAACCACGTATTAATTTTATATTAAAAAAGTTTTCCCAAAATCCTAAGTCCGGAACAGCGAAATTGTGGCCAGGTTGAAACTGAGGAGGTGACATCAGTCACCCATGTAATGTAGCTTACCATATAGTGACATTCCATAGTCAATGGTACGTGTATTTTATTATTTTGCAGAGGTGCAAGCCCCCCTGCACCCCACACACCCCCTGCAAATTGTATATACTAACTCCAAGATCGCACTACATTGAGGAAGTGAGTTAATTCCATGTTCTTCACTGAACCATGATCCCCACTCAAAATTTCTAACTCAAATACTCAAACTACACTACCCATTTGATGTTGTGTAATCGATGTATTTGGGTTTGCAAACTACCCTTTGGAAAACTGCATTTCAACAGTGTCACTCTCGATCTAATGCAGTTCGCAGTGGTGATTGTAAATATATATATATATATATATATATATATATATATATATATATATATATATATATATATATATATATATATATATATGGGTCTACTTTGGATGACCAAAACGCCAGTTCGCCGAGATGCAAAACACCGAGACCAAACAACCGAAAACGAAGGTGATCGACAAGGTGAAATCCCGACAGCCGAAAGACCGACATGGGCAACGTGTGAACGCGACTCGGTAAGTGTGCGATAGTGAGGGATTTGGGGATAGGAAGCGGACAGGTAAGTGTGCGATAGTGTGGGATTTAGGGTTTTTGTGTGAGAAATGTGAGTGTGCGGTAGTGTCAGACTTAGGGTTCGGGTAAGGTAAGTGTGTGATAGTGACGGACTGTAGTTTAGGGGAGGGTAAAGTGAGTTAGGGTTAGGGTGCGGGTAGGGTGAGTGTGCGATAGTGACGGGCTTAATGTTTTAGGGTGGGTTAAGTGAGTTAGGGTTGGGGTGCAGGTAGGATAAGTGTGCGATAGTGACGGACTTTAGGTTTAGGGGTGGGTTAAGTGAGTTAGGGTTAGGTGCGGTAGGGTAAGTGTGCGGTAGAGTCGGACCTTAGGGTTAGGGTTTGGGTTAAGGTTAGTGGATATGTAATTGTGTGTAATGTGTAGTTTACGTTTTGTGTGTCGGTGTAATGGTGTTCGGTTTTGTGAGTTGTCGGTATTGTGTGTTTTCAGTTGTTTGGTTTCCGTGTTTTGCGTGTCGGCGAACTGGTGTTTCAGTCATCCAAAGTAGACCCATAGATATATATATATATATATATATATATATATATATATATATATATATATATATATATATATATATATAACATCATAAATATGAGGCAAACAGATATCATGTAACTTTGCTATGTGATATCATACATACTTTGCCATAGCAGCATTAGTCTATGGAGAAATCTATACTACCAGCAATGTTAAAATGCAGGTGTCAGTGGTTGGCACAAGTTTATTTATTTTTTATGGGTGTGAGGAAAGGGGTAAATTGAAATGCAGGAAAAGGGGAAATAAAAGAGTGGGGACAACATGAAAGGATAACATGGAAGAATGAGTGAAGGTGTGGCCATACTCTAAAATTCTTTGCTCAAGAATATAGCAAAAAGCCAAAAATATTGAGAGGACAAAAGGTCCAAAATGAGGGACATACACTGAATATTACTCTTATGAACATAAAGTGTAGCACACAGGTTTTGCTTCAACATGCATCTTTTGACCAATAAGTATGAAACGCTAAGGACTGTTTGCCTGTGAGCCTCAGAAATTTACAAAAATCAACAATATTACTAAGGGCACGGCAAAAATATGAGGAAAAATTTGAGATTTTCTACAAATCCGGGGGCAGTTGATAGAAGTGCTTTCTGGAAAGGATGACAGATTTTGGGGGGGTAAGTCACATTTTTTTCAATATATGATAAATGAAAGAGGTGGAAGTGTATAGGGAAGCAAGATTGGGGATGCAACTTAAGGAAACCAGAAGGGTACAGGGTGGATGACCACACAATAATGAAGTTTCAGAAATGTAGGAATATATACATACCAAGAATGAACAGCTAGTGATGGGTGGTGATGTATGACAAAGCACAAGAGGTGGGTATACAACAACTGCATTTTCAAGCCAATTACTTTACAAGCAAATGTAATAAAATTAAAAAGCAGAATGAGATCAAGCCCCCCCCCCCCGCATACTCTAAAATATGGGAAGGCCTCAATTCTCCACCTTATTATTATTATGATTAATATTATTATTATTACAACTCTAAGATCACTGCACCTCAAAGAATGCATAACTGCTGAAGTGAAATATAACACCTGGCTTGTTCCTTCTCTGGCAAGGTGCACTAAAGCTGGGACACCAACAGCTCACTATCCTGTGGATATGACTCTTGCACCAAAGTAAAGCACCAATAAAATGAGCAATTGGTGTTTCAACTTTTACTGTAGCTCAAATGATCTGAGTAGGTGACTGTAATCCCCATAACCCCTTATCTATAGTAATTCTACACCACATTATTTTTTTCATATAATTTACACTTTTTTCCTTAGGTGTATCTGGTCTTTTCCTCGTATCCTTGCTTCTTGTCTCATGAAAGACTGACTTTTTCAAAAATGAAGTGGGCCCACCATGCCTTCCTAGCTTTTGACCCTATGTTTGTTCCTACTCTAACAGAATCTAAATTTTCTTCTCTAACACATCTTTTCTGTCCATATATTTCCTACATTCTTCTCCCACCATTCATCCAACTCTTTCGTTGTTTACTTTTCCTACTGTTTTGTATTGCTACTTTAGGTTTCTGCCTCTTTTTCTTTCTTAGCCCATACTGCGACCATATTTTCCTTTTTCAACCTTAATGGTTAATTGAACCTTCTGAAAAAAGTATTTATTTACTAGAGATGAGCAAAATGTAGAGATGAGCACCTCACTGGCCCTTTTCAAGAGAAATCTTGATAAGTAGATGGGAAATAGAAAGTTCACCCCGGGGATCATTCCAGTGGCTCTTCTTGATAGAGGCACCGGGAACTAATGGTGGCATGATGCCAGGGCACTTCTATGGGCTAGGCTTGTAAAGTTTCCAGGACCATTGGCCTAGTACACACCTATGAACCTATGTAGCCTCCCCATTGATCCACATAAAATAAATATTAAGCTTTTCTATTTCAAATTATACCAAACATAAAGGGAAATAACTAAGCTGTATACTTTCTGTGGTACCTCCCAAACAGGATATTAATTTTCTTCAGAAATGTACAACGAAATCTTGGCCTTACCACCTCTTTCTACCCTTTGTACTTATTCACATTTCTGTAATAACAAATGCTGCTGTCCTAATCCTTCTACGGTCTATTTACAACATGTAAGACAACTCTCAAAATGCATCACCAAGGAGTCTACATTTTGCCCACTAAATGTAATAAACATGAATCTGAGTTCCACAGATACTGTTCTAACATAATATCCATGCTTGCCATAAGCATGACTCTCCTAACTTATTTGAATAGCAAGATGCCACTTGTTTTGAAGCAAATGCTTAGTTGACAGAATTACTAGAAGTCTCCAGCTTCTTGTCAAACACTTGTTTGACACTACCTTATTGGCAATGATATTGCAGCAGTGCTTATAAACCTAACTGGGTTCTTCTGAAATTTATCATGAATAATCAGATTAATGTATCTATCACTTCCATCCTTATTTGACCATAGTTGTATGTATCGCTACTTCAACATGTTCCTGACAGATACATGTTTTGGTGTGCTTTATTATATTTTTCATGACTTTCTTATTTTAACTTTAGCTGAATTGCCAGTCTTTGCCCTAACCTGAACTGTACTCCAAGCTACAAAGTGATGGCCTTGTCAATTAGTTGGAGAAATTACTAGATCACATTTGGCCTCCGGTAGACACATTTTTCTAGAGTAGATTATGATGTCTTCCTCAGACAGACACCGTAACATTTACTTCCTCCAAAGCTCCTTAAATGACAACTGTAACACCATGCGTCTTTGGATGTGCTGTGACCTGGGCGGAACCCATGCTGTGTTGGGGAGAGGATTTTGATTTTTAGAAGGTAGCCTAAGAATTGTTTTTGCACACATTTTTCAAGAATTTTTTGAGATGGGGAAAGTACAGCAATTGGTCAGAAATTAGAGATATCGATTGATAGACCACCATTATGAAGTGGTAGGATGACTGCTTTTTTTCCAGAGACAAGGGATATGGGATTCTTGGATAGATCTGGTAATAAGAATGCTAATTGGATATGCCACAGTGTCAGCAGTGATTTTAAGAAATTTTGCAGGAATTTTGTCAGCTGAGTTTGAGCAGGGCTTTAATTTCAGAAGGAGGTTTTTGATGTAGGTGGCTGGGATGGGAGAGAGATTAAATTCTTACTGGGAAGATTGTTGTGTGCAGTTTGGAGGGGGGTGTTAATGTTTGGAGTTGGATAATGTGAAGTAGTTGAGGTACTGGGTAAGTTCTGAGATAAAGTGTGTCATAGAGGACATGGAGGAAAGGAGGATGTAGGAATAGTAATATTATGGAGAGGAAGTAATAAAGTAGCCGTAATCTTAGCAATGGTGTCAGTAAAGTAGGAATTAAATAATTCTTCTTGAACCTCAAAACAGGACTTTTCTAGACATAATGGAGAGGAAGAAAAGATACAAAACAACGCATTCATGAAGAAGGTGCATTCCTGACTAAAATTATCAAATCATATCTGCTTTGACTAAAGAGCCTCTCACAGTATTGCAGGTGTCATACAGGTTCTGGAGGTAAGAAGGCAATGTTGTGGCCAGGTCAGACTCGTCAAGTCCATCTGCATCCAAAATAGGTAAACTGCTTTAAAGGTGATAAAACGTCCGATAAAAATTGCAAACTTACAAATGAAAAGTTGAAGGGTTAACCTTTTTAACCCCCTCTTTTTCCTACTCCCAGATCCATGGTTATTAATGCTGCTAAATCCATAAGATACTCTTCTCTCTTTTATTTCTGCTTCACCACAGTCAGAACAGTACTCCATCCATCCACTTCTCAACAGAGAAAATTATGGCCCTCCTTCACCTCTGGTTATCACTATGTTTAATAGTTATTAGCACTCCCTCCCCTGACTCCCATTTTCAATTCAGTTCAGTCTATATTGAAAGCCACTATTTATTTTATTTATTTTTATTTATATTTGTTGACCAGGAGTGTCCGACTGGACGTAGGTCCATTTTCAGAGGAGGCCCGGGGAGAAAAGCTCCACAGTTAAAATAAACAGACAGTAGTTACATTGGATTACATAGCGATTAACAATTTACATAGCAATTACTTACAACATATTTACAGATGAAGAACATAGTACATCAGTAGACAACTAGAATCTTTATCAGTGAAGTACATAACAGACATTAACAAATGTTACAAGAAGAAGTTCCTGCTGTATAATAGGTACTGGCTTATGAGCATCTGAGCTTGCTATAATCAAGGTAGTTAGTGGAGTGGAAAGAAAGGTAGTGTTTGGATGGGGTGGGTGATATTAGAGTGGGAGTTGCAAGGGCATAGCCAGCATGTTTTTAGGTGTGCTTTTAGTAAAGTTTTGAAGTGGGTGCATGATGGTATGGAGGTAATGGAGGTACGGGTGCAGTGGTGCAGTGGTTAATGCTGTCGCCTCACAGCAAGAGGTTCTCTGGTTCAATTCTCGGCTGGAGTGCCTTCTGTGTGGAGTTTGCATGTTCTCCCTGCGTTCGTGTGGGTTTCCTCCGGGTACTCCGGTTTCCTCCCACATTCTAAAGACATGCTTCTGGAGCATTTCTCCCGGGCCTCCGCTGAAAACAGGATCTATGGAACATAGTCGGACTTTCCCGGTCAACAAATGTTAAATAAATAAATAATTCTGGGTGGGAGGGAGTTCCATAATTTGGCTATGGTGCAAGAGAATAGTGCTTCACCAGCAGAGTTATTGGCTTTAGTGATCTGCAAGTGATTTCTGTTGCTGGATCTTAGTGGTCTGGTGGTGCGATAGGGTTGGAGTAGATTCTGGAGGGAGGGATGGGACATTTAGTGGATGGTTTACTAGTTTGAGGGTGAGTGAGAGTTGATACCATTGAAGGAGGTGAAGGAGTTTAAGCCAGCCAATGTTCAGCAAGTGAGAGACAGTGGTGACTATGGTAGGATGCCCCTGTGGCGAATTTGGCGATTTTGTTGTAGCAGGTCTCTAGCTTGTTTAGATCGCATTGCCTTAGGTTGGTATATATTGGAGAGGCATAAAGTAGGGTGGAGATAAGGTGGGAATTTGCTATTGAGATCTTTGCTGCTTTGGTGAGAAGTTGCTAATTTCTGTATAGTGCGCCTTGTTTTTTGCGGACTTTTTTATGGACATAGATATGTGAATGTAAAATTTTAGTTTATTGTCTATTTCCACTCCTAGCAATTTGATGTTTTCAGTTGGGTATATAGTGGTGTTGTCTTTTGCTGTGATGTTAAAGTGAGAGTTGTTTTGAGTATGTTTGGTGGGTTGGAAGATGAGTAGTTTAGTTTTGTTTGGGTTGAGTATTAATTGGGCATCGGATAACCAAGTTTCAACAGAGGAAAAGGCTTCCTGTGTGACTTTTTGCAGTTTGGGTAGGGACTGGGCTGAGCAGATGATGGTTGAGTCATCTGCATATTGTATGAGTGTGCCATGTTTGGTGGCAGAGGCTAGATTATTGGTGAAAACAGAGAAGAGTAGGGGTCCAAGGATGGATCCTTGGGGAACCCCTATGGAGACAGGTAGTTGGGGAGATATGTCATTCTGCCATACAACAGATTGTTGGTGGTCAGACAGGTAACTCTGAAACCAGTTGGTGACTGATTGTGAGAAGGATAGGTTATTGAGGACAGAGACAAGTTGTTTGTGTGGGACCATGTCAAATGCTTTAGATAGGTCTAGGAAAGTAGCAGAGGAGAGATAGCCATTGTTTTTATGCTGAAGGATAGTGTTAATAAAGGAGAGTAAGGCAGTGGTGGTGTTATGGTTTGGTCGGAAACCATGCTGAGTATTGGAAAGTAGGTTGTTAGTAAGGAGGTAGTCTGAGACCTGAGAGTGTATGCATCTCTCTACTTTTTGGAGAGTGGAGAGAGAATAGCTATGGGGCGGTAATTGGTTAGTTCTGTGGAGGGTCCGCCTTTGTGGAGGGGAATTATATGTGATACTTTCCATAGTGTGGGAATGTAACTTTCTGACAGAGCTCGGTTAATCAATATGGATACTGCATAGGCCAGAGCATCAGCTGTGATTTGTAGGTATTCACTTGGGAGGTTGTCTGCCGCTAATCTAGTGGGCTTAAGTTTAGTTAAGAGTTTTTTTTATGTTGGAGGTAGGTACAGGAGAAAAAGAGAAGGCAGTGGGGAGATTACTAGTTGAAGGTGTGGGTTGGAGGGGAGGAGGGTTGTGTTGTTTAGCTACTGATAGTATGGTTTGTGTGAAGTGTATGTTGAATGAGGTAACAATATTTTCTGAGGAATGAGGGATGTTAGGAAGAGGGGTACTGACTTTACCTGGGTGGAGGATGGAGTTTATGGAGGACCTGAATTGTTTGGGGCTGTGTTGGGAGGAATCTAGGGCAGACTGGTAGTATTGGAATTTGTCCTGTTTTATTAGCTTTTTGACTCTATTGCGTAGTTCTAGGAATTTCTGTCTAGTTGAGGGGGTTTGGTTTTGTGCCAGTACTCCCAGGCTTTATCCCTGTTTTTCATTTCTGACTTAGTGGTTTTCTGTAGCCATGGGGAGGGTTGTGTTTTGATTCTGGAAAGTCTTATATGGGCATGGTAATTAAGGATGCTCAGGAAGGTAGAATTAAAAAATTCAACTGCGTCATCAAAACTGAGGTACTTTAGAGGATGCCAGTTACATTATTTGAGGGATGAGATGAATGTGAGTGGGTTAAAGTTTCGTTTTTTACGTATTTGACGGTAGATTACAGGTTTAGCTTGGTATAGGTATTTTTTGAGTAGAAATGTTGGGGAGTGATCACTGAGGCTATCTGATAAGCTATCTGATAAGCAGCCTGTTATATATGACTGGGGGCTCTTACTGACTAGTATCCAGTCCAGGGTAGTGTGCTTGCTGGAGTTTTTATTTATACTAGTTGGCGACTGAAATAGTTGGGTGAAGCTATGAAGGTTTACATGATGTGTTGGATGGTTGCCAGAACAGGATTGCCAGTCAATATTGAAATCACCTAAAATTATAGTGTCACATAAAATTGTATTAAATATATAATTATATAATTATACACTAACAACATAATCTTGTCTTCCACTCTCCTACTATGGATTCTCCACCCATTTACACCTCCTACACCAAACTCATTCAACTGTTTCTAATATCACTGTGTTCCTATGTCACTCGGAATAGCAGAACTGCAATGCATCCTTGACTGCTATCAATTTTCAGTTTCCACTCTACATTCATATTATGTGCTTTTACACACTCTACCACCACCCTCCACCAATGGTCTGCCCCAATAAAACTACCTTTTTACTCTAGGCCACCACATTGCACACTACTTCTTATCTTCCTTATCTAAGATTCACCTTCATATTTCTCCCTTCAATTACTCCATCAGGCTACCAAGATATGAATATAAAATGGAAATGTGTCTATTAATTTAATCATTCCAAATAATCCCTTCTTTTCCTCAGAGGTTACAGTTCACCTTTCATCTTTGAGTGATCACTTTCCCATTAGTTCCATTATATAAATCCACCCAAAATTAATTTATTTTAGATCAAAGACAGGAGCCAGTACCACCAAGTTAAAGTCGGGCATCTCCAACACTGACTGGACCTGGATTCAGATACCTCAGATCCTAACCGCACATCTGTGTTCCAATGTATTATTATATCCTCAAGACACCTGCCTCCCTGTCATTACAAGCATATACAAATCCAGCACAAGTCAATAATTAAACTATGAATGTAAAGTACTACTAAGACCAAGGGATTAGGTATGATGCACTTGGAAATCCATTCCCTCTGACACCACCAGGAAACACTTTATCCAACTTCACAATCTAGCCAAACAAACTAAAAAATGGCATAAAAGCAATCAAAGAGACATCATCATCATTCTCTAAAATACAGTCACAAGTGACTGGAAAGAAGTCAGTCTTCTAAATTGCCATAAACTGCTATCTTTGCTGCAGTCTTCATACTCCAACTTGTCTGTTACAGATTTCCTGTATCACTTCAGTGACCTTCACCATAGCAACTATATGCAAACCTTCTGACACACCCATACTTCAACAATGCCCCTTCTTAGTTCACTTCAATCACATCCCAACTGAGTACATTACTCAACCTCTAGAGTCCATTAACATGAATAGTCTTCATGGTTGTGATAACCTGCTCCCTTCATTTATATTTATATATATTACACCATCTACTTAACTAATTGAATGCCAGGCATCTGGAAAACTGCCAACATTAAACATCTAACTGAAAAAAAAAAACACTGCCCTCACATCAACCCATTTCCATACTTAATGATTAAGCTAGTTTATTCTCAGCTCTCACAATACATTGAAAAATGTCACCTACTTTCACACAAATGGCATAGATTCATGTCTGGTCATAGCACAACTACATCTATCTGGACTTTTACTGGAAACATTCTAATGCAGATTAATAAAGGTATGCAGAGTGGAGCCATTTTCATTTATATGTTCAAGGCAGTTGATGTAGTGAATCACTCTGTCCTCATTCAACAACTAATTGATATTGGTTTAATCAGTGATGCAGTCACTTGGTTCCAAAATTATCTCAGTAATCACCACTTCAGTGTTAACTTTAATTCCATGTTCATTTCTTCTTCCCCTTAACAAATGGCATCCCACATGGTTCCATTCTGGCCTTCCTGATATTCTTTATTAACATTAACAAACTCCAAATCAATCTTCCTTACCTTTCACTCTAACTGTATGCTGATGACATGATCTTGTATTATTTTAGTCATTTGCTTCCTTCTCTACAGCAGGATCTACACAAAGGCTTTCATTCCTTTATCCAGTGGATCAGTAATAAACAACTAATATTTAACCCCAACAAAACCAAAACCATGTTATTTGCACCATACTCAAACTAAGCAAAACCAGTAACTCCCTACTAATCCTAGGTCACATTAACACCCCTTTTAGATTATATCATCTCTGTCATGTAACTTTGTATATAGCTAAATGCAGCGGTCAACATCCATTTACATCTAGAAAATACATGTAAAGTCAGTTCATTCCACTTTTGAACTGACAACATTTTCTCCATTTTTTCACAATCTACTAGGTCAGCCAGAGGCACAGATATTCTATTTACACAACTGGAATATGGGCTCCTTTTAGTAGCCACTGCATTTATTTAGTATCCACTACATCCAAAAAGAATACCACAATCCAAGTTATCATAAATAAAATCCACTGTTTTATCACAATCTCTGCTAGAGATTAGCACTACTGCAAGACTTTAGAAAATGTAAAATGTCTTCCAGTAAAGCGATGAGCTGATCTGTTGCTTGGCTCTAAACTGTTCAAATTCCATCATTAATGTCTAAACTTATTACAGAAAACTGTTCCTACAATTTTAAAAGCAAAAGCCACTCAGAATCACTGTTGCATATTCCTTAGCCAAAATTATACACCAGAGAATTGTTCTATCCTAAACCATAAACTTTGAAAAATCTCTTCCCTCCCATATTAAAAACTGCACTTCTTATCCAAAATCTCATACTATGCTCAAAATTCATATTAAGCACCAAGCTAAATGTATTGCATTCCCACCAGTCACATAACCTAATTATTACCTACAACTCTTTTCTCTTATCTTTGAGCCCCCACCCCCCAGATTAGATCAATGATAACTCAGGTTATCATGTTAAGTATATGTCTCAAACCAGTTTACTAACACTGGGTACAGCACTCTCTCATGTATCCATGCATATTTTACATTGGCTTCTCTTCCTTACTTTTCTTTTCTATAACATCTGTCCCTTATATTCACCCTTCGTTCCATCCTGGACTCTACTACTCTTCCTAAGATTAACCCCCACACCATTTTTCCATCTTTGTTCCTCTACAATGTGCTACATATTGTAAATGCAATCTGTATACATATTTTTATTATATCCTAACATACTTTATGCAGTTCATTTACTTTGTATTGCTGAATTTAGTATTTCCATATTTCCTTGATATTATATTCTTCCTCTCTGTGTATCCTTTTTCCTGGGCTGAGACAGAAATGGGTCCCTTTTGATTAGTGCTCTAGCCAGGATAAGAAATTAAAATAAATAAATAAGTACATTAATTAATTAATTAATTAATTAATTAATTAATTAATTAATTAAAATGAACCATTCAGTACCAATTGTATACCTTAATGCCTAAATTTAATTTCAAAATTTTTAACTACTGATCATATTCTAGTCTTACTTCAGAACTTCCCAGACACAAACACCACTGGTATGCATTAACTACACCCCACCCATCTGGCTAAAAATATTTTCTGAAGTTATAGCAGAGTCCCTAGCTCATTTATGTAATATTGTCCGTACTTATAACATCCTCCCACCTCCTTTTTATATAGGTTTATATTGTTTTTTTTACATAAAAACACCTCTTTAAAGTCAGCCTTTGCTTTCTATCTTAATTCTATCTGAACAGTCTGAAATAAAATGTTGAAAAGCTGGTCTGCTGTCAGTTTTTTTCCAAATGGAGATTACTCTCTTGAATACAGCATGGTTTTAGAATTAAGTACCATTGCAGCCTACCTAGAAGTTAAAAGAGATTTACAATTAATTTCATGAGTTCTGGTCTCCTCTCTGGCAACATCTTCAAAAATCTAAAGAGGGTATTTCATTTCATAGACTGTCATGGTCCACTAACTGTCTCACTAATTATTTAATTCATAGAGGTATTCTTATCCTACTATAGTAGATTAGCTGAAGGTAAATTTGATCATGATGTATTTAAATATCTCCGAATCCCATAAAAATGGAATGAGCTGATGCTGTATCTAGGATTAGTTTCACTATCTTGTACTTACTGACTGCCAAGATAGGTTTCAAACTGGGCTAAGGAGGTACTCAGAAAATGAATGAATTAAATAATAAATATTATAAAATAAGGTGCATTGGGGATATATTGAAAACATCAATTCTAAGGAGACTGATATCTGACATTTTGAAGACAAAGCATCAACATAAAATGTTTGGATACTAGCTGATCTGACTATGCTTCTCTTATTTTTCAAGTGAACATTGATTCAGACCATTTGTTTACATTAAGAAGGTTTGTGGTCTGCACTGTTGTGGCACAACAGGTAGCTTACATCCTTTTAAGTTGGGAATTGCTGATTAAAGGCTCAGTGTCTGTTATTCTAAAAGTGTATTAGTTCTGGTTTAAGCACTTGGGCTTCAAGCCAGTTATTGTACATTAAGAAGGTTTGTGGTCTGCATTCTTGTGGGAGGAGGGGCTAGATTCTGCCCTTCTGAGCTGGGAATTTCTGGTTAAAGGCTTATTGTGTCTGCTGATTTGAAATGCGTCTTTCTGAAATTGGAGCACCTTGTTTGCAATAGCATAGACTACATTCAGGCCTGCTGAATCAAGCTTTGTTTGTACAACTTGAGCACTGACCCAGGCCATCTTTTTTGGAGAAGGTTCCTCTGCACCCTAGTGGCAGGAGTGTGCAGTTACAACTTGTCTGATCGAAGACTGCTGGAACAGGGCTCAGTTTTGAGCTTTTTTACTGGTTAATTGGGTAGTTTGTTTAAATCAGTTTGCTCATTTTCTATTGTTATAAAAAATGCACATTATTCATCTGCTTTTACTATATTGTGCTTCTTCCTACTTTATTACTTTATTTTGCTTTTTCTGCCTGTTCTTAAAAGTACTTATTACATTTATTCTGCTGCATTTATTACTGCTTGTTAGCAGCCTGATTAAATTTTAGCTGTTATTCTAAGCCTTTGGTTTAAACACTTGGGCTTCAGACCAGTTGTTTTACATTAAGAAGGTTTGTGGTCTTCACTGTTGTGGCAGAACAGGTAGCTTACATCCTTCTAAGTTGGGAGTTGCTGATTGAAGGCTTAGTGTCTGTTATTCTAAAAGTGCATTAGTTCTGGATTAAGCACTTGGGCTTAGGGCCAGTTATTTTACATTTAGAAGGTGTGGTCTGCACTCTTGTGGGAGGAGAGGGTAGATTCTGCTCTTCTGCGCTGGGAGGTTCTGGTTAAAGGCTTATTGTGCCTGCTTATTTGAACTGTTTCTTTCTGAAATTGGTATGCCTTGTTTGCTGTAGCAGAAGACTAGATTCAGGCCTGCTGAATCTAGCTTTGTTTGCATAATTTGAGCACCAATCCAGGCCATCTTCTTTCTGGAGAAGGTTTCCCTGCACCCTAGTGGCAGGAGTGTGCAGTTAGAACTTGTTTGATAGAAGACTGCTGGAACAGTGTTTAGCTTTTATTGGTTAATTGGTAAATTTGTTTAAATCAGTTTGCTCATGTACTACTGTTATATTTAAAAAATACATATATATATATATATATATATATATATATATATTATGCATTGCCGCTTAGCTAGAGTTAAAATATTCCTGGGGCCATAAAGTCTGTTCTTCAATTTTTCCCGTAGAACTAGCCAGTTTTTTTTTTTAGTTTTAGCACTCAAATCTGTTTCTTTGAGCTCAGCACTTGTTTAGAACTCATTGTAATCACTAATAAGCTACAAATTACTACAGCACTCAACTTTCCTCACTTGTCTAGAGGAAAACAGTTTTTAGTATTTAATAAATAAGGACCTATCCAGGCATGTCTATGGGTCAGCTCCCAGTGTTTTCTCCTGTCTACCTGATGAATCTGGGCATCTTGGGGCAATGCAGTAATTTATTCATGTACACATTCAAACACTACAACCTGTGAGAGATGCACTTATATAGCCAAACTGGAAGCAAAGCTCTCTTCACCCAAGACTGGACTAGACAGTCAAGAGGAGTGGGTAAACGCTTGCACCACACCACACTCATCACATAGTCCCTCAAAACCTACACCACCAAAACACACACATAGAAACACAAAACACACACCTACATTCACGGAGGCTTTCAATAATAATCTGTCCAAGCAACAGAGACCTCCAAAGCAGAAATGCAAACAATCTCCATCCCCCAACACAACCCAAATGACACATAGCCCACAAACTCAGTGTGCCACTCAACCATAGCCCATAAGGCATAACAACATACCCAACACTCTAGTCATAGGTGACTCTATAGTCAGGCACACTGATGTTCCACACACCAGGCTAAACAAGGAGAAAGTTACTGTCAGCTGCCTGTCAGGTGCCAGGATCTGCCACATAACACACGCACTCAGGCACTCCACAACAAGTACAAATATGACTCTGTCTTTGTCCATGTTGGTGTGAATGACCTGAGACATACCTCCCTGGACTACATGAAAAGAGACCTGGAGGAGCTCTCCGATCTTGTAGCCCAGGCAGGTATGAACCTAGCCCTGAGTAGCATACAGCCATCACCCAGAATGATACCACAGTACAAGGACAAAACTATTGACTTCAACAATTGGCTAAGCTTCTGGTGTTATTCTAAGGGGATCCAGTATCTGTCTGCCTGGGATGACATGATCAACAGACCATGATGGCTTGCCAGAGATGGCCTGCACCTGTCGCTGTTGGGATTCTGGATACTGGCTAAGGCTCTTGCCACCCCTATAGTGCCTTTTTTAGGCAAGCTTCAAATGACAAATTCACCACAGTAACAGGTACAAGCAAGCAAAATCTAAGGGTAATGCTAATCAATGCTAGAAGTCTAAACCTTAAAATGCACTCACTCGAGGCACTCTTTAACATGGAGAACATTGACATCTGTGCAGTGACAGAGACCTGGTTTAAGGCTCCAGAGAGCAACCCTGCATTACCAGGCAAAAATTCATCCCACACCTTTCGGCCACCTAACTTGGACATAAACACTAAAGGCGGAGGTGTGTCCATATTCATTAAGTATATCCACACCTCCAGGCTAGTTGCTCAGCATAATGCATCCAAGATTATCCAAGTGCAACTAACTCTGGGAAAGACTGCAATCCAAATTGTAGCTTGCTACAGATCTGCCACCATGCCCCAGGATTCCCACTCCTCATTTCTTGATACACTGGAGTACAACATAACACCCTAATAATGGGCGATTTCAACTACCCCATCATTAACTGGGAAAACTACTCATGCACCAACTCTTTTGCTCAAAAATTTTCTGGAATTCATAAATTCCAACACCTTGGATCAACTTATCCACACCCCTACCAGGGGCAGCAATATCCTAGACCTGGTTGTTACCAACACGGGCGACCGGTGTACCACACCAGAGGTCAATTCCTCATTGGTCAGATCCGACCACAAGCAAATCACCGTAGACATCCACACCCCACCCCACCCATTAGGGAAACCACCATAAAAAATTTCTCCAAAGCCAACTTCATTCACACTTCTTAAGACAGAAGTGGCAAACTTCACGACACCCATGCAGACAGACAACAGAGGTACAACTGCTGAATCCTACACAAATGCACTTTATAAGCACTTACACGAGTGCATGGATCATGTTATCTGTAACAGAACCAAGATGCTATCCTCCAAAAAAGGAAGCCAATCTGGTGGTCCACTGCCATAAACAAACTCTACAACAGAAGAAAGAAACTGCTGAAAAAAAAGAGTAAAATCCCATGATTGGAGGAACTCCCTGGTCAGTCTCAATAAGAAGCTGAGATCCCTCATAAAATCCTCCAAAGCTAGTTATGAAAACAAAATCTCCACTGTTTCTAAAGACAACCACAAAACATTCTATAGCTATGTCAAGAATCTCAGTGGCAACACTCAGATCTGCTCTGAGTTACAGCACAGTGGCACTACATATACAGAATCAACTGATATTGCCAACATCCTGGCAGATAGGTTTAGTGCTAACTTTACCACCCTCTCACCCTAAAGGGCCCATCTCTATACCAAAAGAATACAAAGTTCCTGTAATCATGGCTGCACAGGTAAAAACCACACTCTCCAAAGCCAAGAACATAGCATCCATGGGACCTGACAACATCCCAGGCTGCGTTCTACACAATCTACAGAACGAACTGGCACCCCACTTAAGTACCATGCTCAGTTATAGCCACACCTCAGGCTTTGTACCCAGCGATGGTTATCCCACTCTTCAAAGGGGGATCCACCATGGACGCCAGGAACTACTGCCCCATTAGACTGATGAGCCTGGTCTGCAAGGCCATGGAACGTATCATCATGGATCTTATAAACAATGACTTTGGTAATCTCCAAACTCTGGACCCCACCCAGTTCGAGTTTGTAAAAGGCAGATCATGTCTCCTAAACCTGATAGACTTCTTTGAAGCAGTCACCAAAGCCTTAGATGAGGGTAAGGTGGTTCACACAGCCTATCTAGATCTCGCCAAGGCTTTTGACACCCCACCCACTCTGGAATTATAGATAAACTCACTAAACTAAGTATAAATCCCTATGTCACAAAATGGGTTGCCAACTGGCTCACTGACAGAACCCACACTGTGAAAGTAGCAGACTCCAAATCTGATCAGTGACAAGTGGAGTACCACAGGGTTCAGTCCTGGGTCCTCTCCTGTTTGGTATCTACTTCTCTGAAGTACAGGCTAACACAGAAGGTCTTTGGCTAATGAAGTTCACAGATGACTGCAAACTAGGAGCAATATTTGAAACTCCTAACGATGTGGACATCCTGCAAAAGGGCCTCACTGAGACAGATGCCTTGTGTCAAAGCCATGGCCTCAAGCTCAATGCCAAAAAGTGCATTGTCATCCCCTTTGGTAAAAACTCTGTGCCCATGAACTACCAAATAGGTGGTAGTCTACTTAACACTGAAAGTCTGATAAGAGACCTTGGGACACAGGTGGACAGTAGTCTCTTCTTTGATAATCACATTGACACAGAAGTCAGGAAATCCTTCTACATGGCACACCTCATCAGAAAAGGTTTCTCATCCAGGAAAAAAGAGGTAATTGTTCCCCTCTACTCATCACTCATTAGACCCATTATAGAGTATAATGCCCCTTTTGGTATGTACCTCGCAAGACATCTACAGCAACTGGAAAGGCTGCAGAAATACCTCACAAAGAGGATTACTGGCCTCAAACAGATGCCCTACAAAGGCCGTCTCAAAAAACTCCAGCTTTACTCCATCACATATCGCCTACTCGGAGGCAATCTCTGCCTAACATACAAAGCTATGTCAAACCCAGAGCTGTTGGACATGCTCCACTTAAAGAAATCCTAATCCCTCCAAGCTACATGCTCTAGAGACCTAAACCTTGTCACCACAATAAACAGAACATTCTGGAGGGATAGATTCCTGTCCCAGAGACTTTCCATACTCTGGAACAAACTATCTATCTATATCAAACAAAGCTCTCATTAGGACTCTTCAACAAAAATCTTGATGATTGGATGGGAAATAGGAAATTCACCGCAGTTATCACTTCCATGACTCTGCTCGACAGGGGCACAGGAAAATAATTTTCTTGGGTGGCGAAAACCAGGATACCTTTTTGGCTAGGCTTATATAGGCCCTAGGGCCAGTAGCCTAGTACCTACCTATGAACCTATGATAATATAAGTAACTAAACATGATAATGCAGCTGTGAAATAATTCCCTTGGGAAAGTATAAATAATCTTATAGCTTGCTGTTCAAAGTTTCTACAAAAGCAGATATATTAGAATGTAGTTTGAGCTCATAAAGTCATGAGTGTTGGCAACAATAGCTGAAAATAGTTTATTTTCATCTCAGCTGGCAAAATAAAACAATTTGGTACCCTCCATTTCAGAAGAGAATAAAAGAATTAAGCGTTAAGTTCTTCTAACAATGCAGCTAGATGGCTATGTTAACTGCTGTGAACATGTAGCAAGAGACAAGCTAGATTATGCAAATGGCAACTGTGTCATCATTGATGTCATTTATTTAATATAGCTGAAAACATCTATCATTTAAAACATGTATGTAGTGCATAATATGAAGGCAATGGCATAGATCATTAGGTTCTAATCTAGCCAAAGGAAGCTATAGTTATTCTTGTAAAATCTAGGCAGTGCACATTAGTTTTCAAATGTTATGAATAATGAATGATGCTTTGCAAAACAGCTTCATGAATAAGGCTTAGTAAAGTCCTGTAGGAAGAGATCAAGATGGTCATAGCAACAGAGGGATATACACAGTGAGGTACATTGAAGCAACAATGTCCTTTCAGACGAGACAGTTGAGGTGGTAACAAGCAGTGCCAGGAAGCTGGCAGGGAGACACCAAGATGATAGGGTGGCAAAAACATCAGCAGCATTGTTTACCTGTGTGAGCAGGCAGCATATTGAGGAAGGAGAGGATCTGTATCTGTAACCATGGGCTAGGCATTAGGCAATGAATAATGGCTTGGAGCTAATAGTAGGATTGGAGGAGAATATAAAAAGAAGCCAGGTCTATGTCAGAGGTAGGCTCCATCTTAGCCTGAAGGAACATTACTGTTCAGAGCTGGGATGGAAAGGTACATGTCAGTGATCATATATTTAAACTAAGATGGAAGGGGGACAGCAACTCTGATAGCACAAAAGCATAAGTCACTGACTATGGCCCATATGGTCCAAGTTCAATTAGTGGCTTGGCACCTGACATAGGAGGCAGGGGATAATGGGAGTGAATGAGCATTTCTGGCTCTCCAATCCTGTATGGATGGAAGTGGATTAGGCTTGACATTTAGCTCACTCCTAGTGGAAGTTCTCAGTATTAGACCCATGGAAAAAGAACTTATAAGCATATTTTACTACTATGCATTCACATGTAGCTGAGGGAGGACAAGGCAGCAGTAGCTGATCTTGAAAAAGACACTATGATGGGGACTCCTCAGGGGATAACAGGCAGATCTGCTGCACCAGGAAGCTAGCCCACACCACACCACCCAACTTTAGCTGTGCAGGAATGAATCAGTTGTTTGGGCTATGAGGGCAGGAACAAATTGTCTATACATCTCTTGTCTAGCTGAGAGTCTGACTCCTGGCCCCATGGAATGACTGGGCCAATTGGATGCAGGTAGAGGAGCCATCAGTTTTGTCACAAAAACTGAAAAGTGAGGTGAGACTTTAGACAACAGAAAAAAGTGAGAAAAGAACATAGAATATAATAAATGAACAAAAAAGGGAGGGAACAATAGATGGGAAGTATTATAAAGCGTTGCAAGAAATCTGGGGAAGAAGATTGGGAACTATAGTCAGTGAACTGAGTGGGGAAAGTGAACATTTCAAGTATCACAGAAACTCAGATCAGTGATTAGGAGAAGGATAAGACATGACAATACCAAGGAAAAAGTTACTCATGGATGACAAAGAAGAGACAGCTGGAAGTAGAATTTTATTCTGCATAAAGGAAAGTGCTGAATGTGCAGTCAGAGAGGAGGAGAATCACCACCACATAAAGGGGCAGGGGTTCTGTAACACTTCAAAAAAAGGAAGGGGACGACTGGATTCTGGTTCTGGTAGAGGCATGTGAACATCAGGATTCAGATGCTGTACTCACCTCTGTTTAAAATGTGCATTATTTTATGAGTAATCACTGCTCTTTTACATATTTAAATAATAAGCCAAAGAACAGGAAGCAGTAGTTAAAATGTAATTTGAATGCCTGGATGAGCTGCTAAGTCAAGGAAGAAGAAATCGGTTGCAGACATGTTCAAATCTACTAGCATTATGGCTGATCATCACTCAGCCGAAAGAAGTCAGAAAGCCATGCAACTATCCACCCTGATAAGCTGGATGAATATGTGGACAATAAGTTCTCTTTGTTGATTGCTAAGCCACAGAAAGTAAATAGTACATTAAGGGAACATAGTTTTGAGTCAGATTTGTGAATAAAGGAATCAGAAACAGATAGTAATTCTCAATCAGATAAATTAATAGCCCAAGTGTGGGAGCTGCAGCACTTAGATCAAAGGATGCAAGTGATGAAGGTAGCTATGAAAGTATTAGAAAGTAAATTTGTAGCCATGGAGGACAGAGGCCACCATAACAATTTAAAGTTTACATGTGTACCAAAGAGATTAGAGGGAACTGCCTTTACTTTGTGAAAAACAAGCTTCCGGGATGGACTAAAGTGTGTTCACAGAGGAACTAGTCTTGGAGCATGCATATTGTATTTGTGTACCAGTAAAAAAGGATCAGAGCTTCCCAAGACCAGCTGTGACATTGTTGAGTTTTCCAATGAAAAAAAGCTACTGGGGGAAAGTATGGGTGCCTGGCAAGCAACTGATGGTGGATGGTCACAAGATCTTTATTGATCATGATTACTCCTTGGATACAGCCAGTGATGCAGATTTGTAGGTCTAATGGATGGAAACTTAGACTGTTGTATCCAGCAATTTTGTGAGTGGTATTGCCAGGGAGACATGGTCCCTATTCCCCAGACGTTTTGCAATTTTCAGTAACGATTACAATATTTTTATGGCCAATCTAGTGAACATAGACTGTACATCAAGATCAAACAAGAAGAATAGATTTTTATTAGGACAGTTTGCTGTTACAAAAGCATCACTAGGTGCCAGATTTCAGAAGTGACTTCTGCAGAAACATCTGATGTAAGCAAAGAGAAATATATAGGCAATTGGGACCATTTCCACTATTTAAAAGGCATTTATTAAGTAAACAAAAGACAGCTCACTTAACAGCATTGTTTTGTTCACAGTTGAAATGTTGAGTTTCTTTGATTAGAGAGACAAGCCCAGACAAATAACAGATTTAATTAATTTAATTTAAAATTTGTTTACCAAGAAAGTCCAACTGGGAGAGACCCCATTTTCAGCGGAGGCCTGGGGAGAAATGCTCCAGACGCATGTCTTTGGAATGTGGGAGGAAACCGGAGCACCTGGAGGAAACCTACATGAATGCAGGGAGGACATTTATTTCATGCCTTATTTAATGGTTTGCCATGTCAGCGAGACTGAATTTTTTATTGATATTCTTTGAGCAACAAATGTTCCATTCTACTATGTGCTGTTTTTATGACATGTTTTATGCTGGTAGGTAGAGGAGTGAAAATATATGTTGCTGTGATTACTATTTCTGTTTTATTGGCATTGTTGAAGCTGTTGTTGCTGTCTGGTTTCTCTGGGGGGGTTTTCAATCACTTTTACCTTTCCCTGGCCAGATATGCCTTATACATACTAACTGTATATAGTTGTATTTTAATTGTTATATTGTCAGTTAGAAATTGTTGCATGTTTGCAGAGTGAATAGGGAGTGCATATAAATGTAATTCTTCTTAAATATAAAGCATATGTTTTTTTATGGTAAAGTCATAGTCTGAAGAAGTCTCTTGCATAAGAGATGAATGCACTTACTATTGGCTTGGATTATAATAAATTTCTTCATACTGACACAGCTTTTGTTTACTTTTTGGATTTTTGGAGTTATTTGCTTGCTGCTTTTGTTGGAGTGTTTGACATTGTTGCAGCGTGTCAGTTATGGAGATTAGTACTGCTCCAGGAACAAGCTTTGCAGCTGTATCAGCAGGCTGTGTGTTAAACGATACCCCGAGTGGTTTGTTTATTGTAAATGAAGAAGGGACAGTAAATCCACTCATGAGAAACTATCACAGAGCTGGTTTCAGTAGTAATAGTGAAGAAGAGATTTTAAATGGTTGTTTAGCGCCTCATGTTAATCCTTTCAATGTGGAAGGAAGTGTTTTGTGTGAAGGAACAACAAACTCTTCTTTTAATATTCAGGAATGTTTTCACCTTTTAGAAAAAGATTTCTCTACATTGAAACATCTTCAGTGGGACAATTTATTTTTTGAGAATTGTTTGAAAGCAAAACAAGTGCCAAAAGGGCTAAGAATTAAAAATCTACCAGCAGGTAGAGATTTGCCTAAAGTTCTCATAGAGAAATGGCTTGAAATTAATCAAATGGCGGGGCCTCAGTACATGGAATTGCTTAGTGAGACTAATAACATTAAAATCAGTGATTTAACTGCAAAAGTGAAAACTAACTTCAGCGTGTTAAAAGACAATACTACCTTAGAGAATTTTAACAGCAAGATGAGTATTATACAAGAGAATTTACTCAAACTCAATGAAGAGCTATGCCAGAGAAAAACTAAGAAATTTTTCAGAGACCGGAATGAATACGCTGGGGGTGTGGCAGCGGCGTATGGGCTGAAGCTACAAAGTAATAGTGGTATGAAAGAATCCTATGGAGATAGTGCAGTAATAGAGGATGAGTTAAATGTTTTAAGAAGGTCTGAAAGACTAAATAATAAAACCAATGTGGCTTAAAATTCAAAGACAACCACTGTGAATGAAAGAATGGAACCCAGAGTTGGGCAAGGAAATAAAACAACGGAACAAGCAGTTAGACCAAAAACAAAGGAGGCCAACAAAACCAAACCAACAGTAATGGAACCTCAGCAAAAAGGAAATGTAATAGCGGAAAATAATCAAGTTATTGATGTGTATCAAAGAATTGACAATCAAGTGAGATTGTGGGCTCAAGTGATGGCAGATGGAAGTAATAATACATTTAATTATTCGAATAAACAGCAGCAATGGCCACAAAAAAACTGGTATGGCAGAAAGGGTCCAGGGAAAAAATGGAACAGGAAACAACAATACCGGAAGACTTAGGTACTGTAAATTTCAAAATTATTAATCTATCCAATAAAAAACTGTCTTATGGAGATTGTTGTGTGTTAAGTAAAGGGTGGAATTTTGCTACAGCGCAAAGAGCGAATAAGCTGGTGATGATCAACGAAATTAGAGTCTATGTGAGGAAATTAAATGTGAGCATTTTACTTGGTGCACAAATGTAAGGTAATTGTGAAATGTATAAACCGAGTTGCTATAATCCACCATTAATCAAAGAATTAGAAATGTTCCTTAATGTATGTGAATTTCAGATGCTTGAAATGTTAGATAATGATACAAATTTTAGATATTATAATCTAACAAAAAAAGAAAAGGAATGTTTAGATGCTTTAATCAAAAATGAAGATGTTTTAATTTTTAAAGCTGACAAGGGTGGTTCTATGGTACTGATGGATAGAAATGAATATGAAAATAAAATGAAAGAAATGTTGTCTGACATAAATTTTTATAGACCTGTGAATATGTCAGAAGTAAGAAAGGGATTTTCATTAATTGATTCCTGTGTTGAAGAATGGTTCTACACAGGAAGAAATTATGAGAAAACTAAAAGAAATCTATCTAATAACAACCCAAAAATAAGTAGGATCTTTGGTATTCCAAATATCCATAAAAATCTAGATTCCCCACCATTAAGACCCATAGTGGTGAGTAGGAATAGCAAAACTGAAGGGATGTCAGTGTTGGTCGACAAGCATCTACAGAGGGTAGTACCAAGGGTAAGACTTATATAAAAGATAGTTATGACTGTATAAAAAAACTGGAAGAGATTCAGGTGTCTGATTCACATATACTGGTTACATTAGATATCAATTATTTGTATACCATGATTCCGAATAAAGAAGGAATGGAGACAGTAAGGGTAGACCTATTAGAATCTAAAGTGTTCTCCTCAAGTACAGTAGGGTTATTAATGGAGATGATTGATTTAGCTTTGAGCCATAATTATTTAGAGTTTTATGATCAAATACATGTCCAAACAAATGGTGTTGCGATGGGTGCTGCTCTAGCCCCTAGTTATGCTAATGTGTTTATGCAAGGTTGGGAAATAGCCAATATTTTAGAAAGTGAACATAGTAAACATATAGTCATGTTAAGATTTATTGATGATGTCCTTGTAGTGTGGGATGGTATTATTAATGAGTTAAATAACTTTTTAAATTACATTAATAATGTTTGTTCCTATATAAAATTTACAATATAAAATTTACATATAGTTATAATGCAGATAAAATATTTTTTAGATCTGACAATATATAAATATGATAATACATTAATTTCTAAGATTTATAAGAAAGATTTTCAAAATAATATGTATTTGCATTATTTTAGTTTGCATCCTAAAAGAACTAAAGTTAATATTGTTAAGGGACAACTTAAAAGGATGAGTAATTTAACTAAAGATGATGAAGTGTTTGAGCCTGAAGCTTTAAATTTTTGTAAAAGGATAGAAATAAGTGGATACCCTCAAGATGAAGTACAAAGGTTGTTCACTGATGAATTAATTACGAGGAATAATATTGGAAATAATGTCAATACGAATGTTGGTGATAAAACACATAAAAATTATAGTACAGCATTAGCAATATAAAATAGTACAGATTCGAACACTATAAAGAATATAGTGAGGAGAAACTGGGGAATTTAAAAGGAAACAGAGAAATTATGGATAAAATAGGGAATGAACCCAAGTTTGTACAGAAAAGGGCTGGAAACTTTAAAGATCTTTTTCAAAGTAAACTAAATAAAGTTAAAGAAGCTGAGGTAAGAAAAGGGATGGTTAAATGTTATAATTGTAACTATTGCCAATATTTATTTACTGATAGTAGTGAATTATTAGTGGGGAAAACAGTAGTCCAAGTCCCAGGGAGGTTTACTTGTAAATCAAAAAAATTTATTTATTTATTGATATGTTCAGAATGTAGATCATTTTATGTGGGAAGAACTAATAGAGAACTATACAAAAGAATTTATAAACATAATTATGCTATTAGCAATGGAGATACAAAAAATGCTATGAGAAAATATTATGTTGATAAGAAATGTGAAATTAATTTTAAATGTATAGTTTTGGACACTATGGCAAGGATTCACGAAGCCTCTGTGTAAGAGTTATAACTCTTACACAGAGGCTGCAATTAAACGGAGTGATGTCAGCATGCTTTGCATATTCATGAGAGCATGCTGAATCACACCTAAGGCTAACATGGTCCATGTAAGACAGTAGGGGGCGTGTCCGTAGGCTGAGCCCTGCAAGCGGACACGCCCCCAGAAGAGTAAAAGTGCCGAAAGTAAACACCCAAGACAGAGTCCACGGAAATGTGAATAAACACAACACAACACATGCCCCCACAGACTATGAACATAAAATATATAAATGAACATGTTATATATTTTTTTTAAATTGTAAAGATGTTTACCCGTGAGTGCGCTCATTTCGTGGGCGTGCCCGTAGCGCAGCTACAGTTAGCAGTCACTGGGAAAGCATATAAGAACTATATATGCAAAGTAAGCCAAGAAGCAATAGCTTAGCGGCAGAGATGTCAGCTGAAGAGCAGGCATTCATGGTTTGAGCCCCCACAACACCAAGTTTTATTTTTAGCAAAATAAGCACGAAACAAGTCCCTGACAAACATGTACACATATAAAATCACATTTTATGTAAAATGTAATGAAATAGTCCATTTATTTTGAAGAAATCTGAGGTAACAAAACAATAAAAAATGCCAGACGTGCCTATAGCTGAGCTACAGTTTAACAAGGTGAGTGAATCTGCCCATAGCTGAGCAGTGGTTTAACAGGTGCAAAATGAGTGCCCGTATCTGAGCAGTGGTTTTACATGCTGAGACTGTGTGACCCTAGCTGAGCTGAACATAATATGCATGCTGATAGCCAAATGAGGCTTAAACCAGTGCACTCCATTTGCGCGGAGCTACGCACCGCGCCAACAAGCTAACTGACGGGCAACGTTGAGCAAGTTGTAACAAAACTGCCTTTACACAGACACACCCGCCTAGCCTGCCATGACAGTCATAAAATATAAAAAGCAGTGGCCAGGTTCGAACCCAGGATACCATGCACCATAGTCAAGGTACTGAACCACTAAGCTATGACAGCTGTACTCAAAAATGCAGTAATAGCAAATATATAGGAATGAATTAAAAAGTGATACATGACAAAGCAGGTTCTGTGAAGTGGATACAATTCCAAAATGGCCAATCACAGATAAGTGCGGGAAAAACGGCATATATAAGCTCCATAGGCGGGAATACACAGCATAAACAATTGTAGAACTGACTTGCAGCCAGAATGTCAGGTGTAGGTGAGGGTAGTTGCTTTCGAGCACAGAGGTGGGACATTGAGGAGTCCAGATACATGGTCTGGCTCCTAGTCCACAATCATGAGGCCCAACTCATGCAGGGCCAGGTCCTGTGGGGAGCATATAGGGCTGAGGTGTGGGACCGGTTGGCTCATGATCTCACCAGTGCCACAGGGATTCCAAGGACTGGTGAGCAGGTCCATCACCACCATGCGGACCTGAAGAGACGCAAGCAGGACCAATTGAACCTTTGGATACAGGAGGCCCGTCAAATGCCCAATGCCCCACTACTGAGTAAGTTACATTTAATTATTTATGTAAGAAATTAAATTAGCTGATATTATGGAGATGTGTATTCCAATATTACTTCATTTATATTACAGCTGCAGGTGTCCGTTCTGCGAACCGCAGAGCCTATGGCGATAGGCTGCTGCGGTTGCACCACCAGGCAGTTCAGTAATCCACTCCCAGTAACTGTAAAGAAATATAAAAGTATGACAGTTATCAAAAGAGTGCAGTGTAGTCACTAAGTAATAAAATGTGCAAGTAATAGTGTAAAAGTGTTTGCAAGTATTGCTTGATTACAAAAGTGTGTTGCAGTCTGAAATCCAAACAGAAAAATGAAAATGTCTGAAATAAAGTCTGAAATAAAGATGCCCCACCTGTAATATCATAGTGCACAACCTGCAGCAGGCTGAAAAGTACAGCTGCAGAAGATGAGCAACTCATATGTGTGAAATATATCCCTGTTGAAATACTGAAACATGACAGAAGTGAGACTGCTGGAAAGGATTGTAATAACTACAGGTAAAACATGTCAATAAAGCCTAGAAGTAAGTACCATCCTGAATAGTAAAATGAAAACAAGTGAGAGGGTGTGAGAAAGAGTTATGAATCCATCAATAAAGTAGTAATAACCCCTGTATAAAGTATACTGCAGTCAGTACAGAATGAAATGAATGTGACAAGTAGAACCAAACTGCGAAATGTGTCCAAAGTGTTGCTGCAGCTGGAATGTGTATCCCAAAATCTGGATATGTTGCTCTCAGTCTGCAATATGCAGATAGTATGATTGTCTGAAATATCAAACATCCACAGTTGTCTATAGCTATATAAAGCAAATGTAGCAGGATGATGTAGCTGAACAAAGCCAGATATGAATGTGTATGAATAACAATACAATGTATATTGATGTAGCAGTAACAGTCCTATCACCAAATTGAAGTAGTTATCATATAGGAAACTGTAGTTAGAACAGTAGTGTGTATATATCTGTAGCTATTAGAAATGTACAGCATATGTATTGGTATTCGAAAGTGTTAATAATATTTTCTTCACCCCACCCTATAACCACATATAATCCATTCCACATGAAATTGCTATGTGCAATCACAATTAACACCCCTGGACATTTGTCCTGATGGGTCATAAATATTTGCATGTCCGTTGATGCATCTGCCCTGTTCATACATCCAAACCTGATGGCCTGTTGCTATCAATCAACCCTGCATGTTGTTGGACTGTGTATTGCTGTTCAAATTATGCATGTGTTATGCTTGCTATTCAATGGTGTGAATATCTGGGTGTCTGGTTAATGGGAATACTAATGCATGCTGTTACAACTAATTGCGAATGGTATTGTATGTTACTAACCCAAACTGTCATGACATAATGCAAAACATAGAATGACAGGGAAGGCGGGTTCCAGAGGACCCACCTCTTCCACCTCAGCTGGTGAGTGCACCTGGCACTAGTGCCCAGTCTGGACCCTCCTCCGGTGGCCCTGTGCCACCTGCAGGTGGAAGCGCTGCAGGGGATGGGGCCCGTCCCCCCTCTGCAAGCGTGGCCAGAGGAGAACCACCACTCACACTCCGTAGCGTCCGGACTGTGGTGCGTAGGGAGATCCAGGACTCTGTTCTTGAGCCCCTACGCCAGCTTGAGGCACAGGTGGCACAACTTATGGGCATGCCTGTTGCCCGGCCTACACAGCCCCCAGCACAGCCCCATCCTGGGCAGTGAAGGAACAGTGGCAACTGCCCATGAGTGGGGATATCAGTTCCACTGTTGCCATCTGTGGGCTCATGGGCTCTGGATATCCAAACCTCCATCCCCGTCAATTGTGTAACCCCCCAACACATGTCATACACCGCCCCTGTATGCGTCTTGTTTGTCTTGTCTGTTGACCCACCCAACCTACCTCCCCAGCTATACCGACTTCCTTCACCTGACATACCACTCTCACCTGAAAAAAAAAAAAAAAGGGCACTCTGTACCCACAAAAAAATTATGCCCCATACATAGCTGCCCATTCAAGCATATGTCTACCAGACATGGAAACTATCAATTACAATTGGCTGTACAACAAGTATTATTGTTGTCATTACACCTCTCTCAGGGGTGGAAGGTATCAAATGTCACACCAAATTACAAACATATGCACAGCTGTTGCTGATGAAAAAATGGGCAGCTATGTGCCTTACCTACATCCCTCCTGCAAAACCCAAGCTTGTTTCCCTACTGTCTTACCCTCTTTGTGACCCCTTTTTCACCACTTTCCTGTCTCCCCATTTTCATTTCTTTCAAAGAAAATAGCGCGGGTGCGCAAGAGTAAGCACATTTAAGCGGTTGTAAGCGGGTGTGCGCGTGTGTGCGCGGAGCTGAACGCCAGTGCGCATGCGTGAGCTCCGCGCAAACCTGCGCTAACCCGGTTACAACTGCTTAAAAGTGCCTTAGTCACTCTGATTGACAGGTCCTGTAGTTAGTTCAAAAGCAAAATAAAATCCCACTGTCAGTCCCGAACCCAGGAAACAGTAGTCTGCATGACTTACCACTAAGCCATGACTGTTATACAAGAACATTGTGCTAAAATAAATATATCATGTAATAGTAGGAATGAATGTAAAGGGAATATAGGATGTGTAGTACACAAAGCATATCATTTAGAATTACTGTCAAAACTAGTGGATTTCCATAATAGTAGTGTGTGAACAGAAACAGCCATGCTAGTTGGTAGCTAGTAGGTAATAATGTCACTGTAGCACCTTGCAAGCCACACACATACTCACAGCAGGATAATCACTGCCCATACCCCACAACCTCTTACAGGAACTCATCCGGACGAAGTAATAAAATATGTGGAGCAAAGGGCCAAAACCAGGGACACATTACAAATAATGTTACAACAAACTCAGACAGTTCAGAGAGTAACAGGTTCTGCATTTTGTGGGATGTGTGGAAGGGTATGAAGTCTGAAACTTGAATGTTTGTCACTATATTCTGACTTGAGCCCAGAGTGATTTGCCATAAAAAGCTGTGCATGAGATATTGACCAAAATATGAGGCAGAAATGTGGACAACCTGCAAATATTTGTACATATGAAAGGTCTGACACCACCATATTTGAATAGTTAATAGCGTAGACATAGCATCAGTGAATGAGTTACAGGGATGCCCCACAGACTCCATGTGAAATGTACAAACAGTAGGCAGAAAGGTGTAACAACACATGCAATGGTAACTATGGAGTCCTGAAAGTATGCACCACTTGCATGGCAGAAAAAGTGTAGTAATACATATCCTCATGCTAACCCACACTCACAACTGCAGCATACCAGACAATGTAATGGGTGTACCCCACTGATATGTACCATTCCATGAGGCAGATAACAGATGCACTTGAGAGTCTCCGGGGCCTGCTCAGCAGCATACTCAAATACCCTAATAGATGTCAAGGCCCACACCATGGCCAGACCACACTGCATGCTGTAACACCCTAGCAGATATAGCAAGCATTCCAAGGTGTGAATGTACATGGAAATTAGGAAAGCCATAGCAGCCCACTACAGTCAGGACACCTAGCAGGCATACAAGTAGTGACTGTAAAGGGCAAATATTGAAGCCTTAGCAACAAAGTGCAAGCAAAAGTGCAAGGAAAGCACACACACACATTAACAGTAGTAGTAGTTGTAGGTGTCAGTGTACATACACAGTTAGTGCAGGAAACTGGAGAAATGAATGGAGGAATGTTAATCTACAACACAGCTGGAAATATGAGAGAGATACCAACCTTTACACTCACAGAACATTGTCCACAGCATACCAGCATGGTCCCTGCCCTTAAAATCTGAAAGGGCTACGCCTATCTCACATACCTTTTTATAGCACTGTTCTGATATCACAGTGAGAACTGCAATCAGTACACGACTGGCTGCATGCAATTAGCAAATGCTGGCTAACAATTGGTGCAGAGGCCATCACATGGACATATGCAGATACCTACAAAAGTATGCTGTACTCCCAGTCCACACATGCAATACTTTCATTGCACCCTGAGGAGGACATGAGAGACAGACAGAGAGAGAGAGAGAGAGAGACAGAGACAGAGACAGAGACAGAGAAATTCGAAATTAAGCAGACACAAACAAAACTGTTCAGCAACAGCCACCTGAAAGCTGACAACTGGAAAGTGGAGCAACAGGACAGAAAACCAGACAGCAACACAAGCAGCTGTGACAAACACAGGTAATGTAAAGTAATACTATAAAGGTCTACATATTGTGAACCCTCCATATGTGTCATTGGTCTGTATCCATATGTATATGAAGATGTGCAAAGGGCAGGGGACATACAGCAACTATCAGTGAAGGCTGTACATACATTTGTATGTGAGAGCATCTATGTGCACATATCAGTGTAGGTTGACTGTAGGTTGTAGTGCAATGTACAAAGTAGGTTTCACAGTTATGTATGTTTAGCAGTACATTAGTGTGTGTATACAGTATGGTAGACAAACATGTTGATATACCTGTCTATCATATGGATACGTATGTATGTCAGAATATGTATGTATGTATGTATATATATATATATATATATATATATATATATATATATATATATATGATATGCATATATGTATACATACATAGAGAGAGATGTAGGAATACATAGACAGATGTAGATAGATAGAATATGTCCAAACATATATATGTAATACACACATACAGATATAGATATATGTAGATACATATACATAGACAGACTGATCTGACTATCTACAGGTATGACTGTATATGATGACCTCAACACCCCTGTCCCACCCCTCTGTCACTCTCACCCCTCTGTGCCCTCCATATCTATAGCAATATATGTACATCAATATATATATGTGTATATGTATACAGACATATATATATATATATATATATATATATATATATATATATATATATATATATATATAGATATACATATAGATATATCTATATACATACACATATATATATATATATATATAGAGAGAGAGAGAGAGAGATGTATATATATTCTGAGCGAGGCACATGTGTACAGATGTATTGCAACAGGTGCCTGGTGACAAAGGCATGGAGTGAACACCAGTGTCAAAACCGGAGTACCATACCCCATTTCAAATCACCTACACCAGTAACCACCAGATATGTGATTGGCTGCCCACCACTGCATGTGTCAGGGGTGAACATGGTCATACATGTGTACAATAATGCCCCCAATGATATTCACAGTGGCACACTATTCCTGGAATACCTGCACATGGTATGTGTCAGCAGACATGGTGTGTCATCTATGGACATGTAGGTCAGTGTACCCCTCCACACCACATAATGGATGCCATGGTATGTACCTCACATGACAGCTACAGATTTGGAGAAGGACACAGTGACATGTACAACACTGTGACAATGCACTTAAACACATTACCAATGCACAGTGACTGACAACACCACAGAGTACACACATACTACCCACATAGAGGTTACCATTCCTGGATTTACATACGTAAGTCACACCCATGACAGATGTCCAACAACCATAGTAACACCTCACACCATCCACAACCTAAATGACTGCTGTTTGTCGTCCATGCCACTGCAGTAGAGAGCACATGTGGAGGTAAAGGTTCCTACCCACAGATAAGACATACCCTGCAATAAACCACACAGTGTTAAGAAGCAAGACTCCACATGAGTACATGTCACCCATACCCCTGCTGAATGTTAGTCAGATAGGTAATATGCCACATGAGTCACCCTGTGTAACTGTGTGACAGCAGCAGGTACCATCACACCACGTGTCACAATGGTCAGGGTAGCAGAACAGTATGCTGCTGTAGTCCCAGGGGCAATAGCATATTGTATAGTATTGTATTGTATTGTATTGTATTGTGTTGTATTGTATTGGTATGTTGAGGTGCCTCCTTCGTGGAGTGGAACCACTGCTGCTGTTCGCCAATGTACAGGTACATATCCTGTAGTCAGGCTTGTGTTACATAGCACTTCCATATGTGTGTTTAGCTCCTGTCAGAGTTTATGTAGCATGCAACTGGGGATACCATCAGGTCCCAGTCATGTTGTGTATTCTGCTTTCCCGAGGGCGGCTCTCACCTGGACATCTGTGATGACAGGGAGGTTACAGTCAGCTGGGATAACTATGTCTTATTTTGGGGGAGAGGGCGGGGTGACACCTGCACTGAACCTGTCTGCCACAATGTTGTCAATACCTGTGGCTTCAGTGAAATATTTGTTGTTGTGTACTCACTATGGGCATAGAGGAGGGATTCTGACCAGGTTGCTAACATAACTGAAGAAGGCCTTCTGGTTATCTGTAGTGTCCCTCTTGATTTCCCTCTCAAAGTTGCCCATGGATGTTTGTATGATGGAAAATAGATCCTTACAAGTGCTGCTCAGACATGCCTTCCCTATATGGAATTATGCTCTGTCTTGCAGTAGCTGCCATCTTTTGTAATACAATCTGTCTATGGCTGGGGTCCACCAGACAGGATGCTGTCCCTTTGTGGAGAGTGTCTTGGTCATATATGGGATTGCATGATCCATGCATTCTCGGAGATGTCTGTAGAAAGCATTTGTGTAGGGGTCAGCATTCTGGGTTGTGTCTTCCACTGGCCCAGTGGGCTGAAAGGATACCATGTCACTGTTACAAAGTGTAAAGTTTGCATCTGCAATGTTATTCACTATAGTCGTTTGTGCTGGTGGTGGAGGTGGGATATGTATATCCAGGGCAGTTAGTGTGTGGTCAGCTCACAGTAGTTGATGATGTAGGCCATACAGTACCTAGATACAAACCTCCAGAGTGAGGAGGTGCTCTGGACCTGAATGAGTGTTCTGACTGCTGGGGTTTGGTAGTATGTCGTATGGAGTGTGCCAGGTACTGTTGCACAGTTGTTGGCTGAGCACTGATACCTGGCCATTTACATGTGTATCCACCAATAGACAGACAGATGCTATATATGTGAGATATGTTGTATCATAACAGTCGAGTAGCATGTGTAGTATGTGTTCCAAATTCTGCTGACATATATTGCTGATATCGGGTTATTTTCTTTTTCAGGTACATGGCTCACCCGCAAAATCTCGCTTACTCCACAGCTGAGGATGAGGAGATACACCAGAGCCTGGTGCGGGATTATTTTTCCTGCACCAGCCAGAATCAGCAGGAGAGGGCTGCACTGTGGCAAGACCTGGTCCATCGGGTAAATGACATAGGCACGCATAATAGGACATATGAGCAGGTACGACATCACTGCAGTTATTTAATTAGAAATGTCCGTCAGCCTGCGTTGGATATCCACAGGCAACAGGTCGCCACAGGTGGTGGGGTGGCTACACATCCCCCACTCACCAGACTGGAGGGACTACTCATGAGTGTAGTGGTTCCAGTCCACCAGCAACAACAACAGCAGCAGACATGCATTATGATGAAGGCTGAAGCCATGCAGCAGCAAGACTATGAGCATGCAGGTAATATGCCATATGTATAGTTGACCATTGTGTACACTGGTAGTTAATGCATGTGTGAGGTGTGTCCTTGGTTTGTAGCTGTCACCATAGTATTTAATGTGCAAGTGTGATATCCTCAATATTAGCAGCTGACCTGTGAAAGGCGACTGTTGTACTACTGACCTGTATCATAATCAGTAAAAATGGCACAGTAGTGCCCACTAACATTAGTTTCTTCACGTCTGCAGGTCCCTCCGGTGTAACAGCAATGCAGCCTATCCATGCTGGTGAGTGTGTATTGACAATACCTGTAATAGTCTTGATAGTAATAGTAATATTAGGCTCACTTAGTTGTGCTCTTTGTATGCATGTAGGTGTGTCTGTGTGTTGATATCATGCATACTGAGTAGTGTACAATTGTGTGCAACTGTGTGCATGTGTGCATGTGTGCATGTGTGCACCTGAGCATGTGTGCATGTGCGCATGTGTGCATGTGCACACCTGTGCATGCGTGCATGTGTGCATGTGTGCACCTGTGCATGTGGGCATGTGTGCATGTGTGCACCTGTGCATGTGTGCATGTGTGCATGTGTGCACCTCTGCATGTGTGCATGTGTGCACCTGTGCATGTGTGCATGTGCGCATGTGTGCATGTGTGCATGTGTGCATGTCGGACCTGTGCATGTGTGGATGTGTGCATCACTAGTAATGTGTAGACATTGTAAACTGTGTTTCCTGTTTCCCTCCCACAGGTTCTGGTGCTGCTCTGGTGTCATGCAGCAGGGAACCTGAATCAGGTGCCATGGGTACTGAAAATGATGACATCTGTGTAATGGCACAGGAAGGTATGCCAGGGTCCGTCATTTGTCAGCCGATTGACAAAACACAGCTGTCAACCCCATCAATGTGCACAGTTATCCTGACAATACACCCTTTGTCACCATTGTCCCTAGGTGATGGACAGCATACAGTGGGCATTGACCAGGGTAAAGTGGTGTCTGTGGCACATGCCTCCCCACACAGCAGCCATGGGCATGGCCCAGAGATGGTACCACACAGACAGATGTCCAGGGGTTCTCGTGGGAGCATCCGTGGGCATACTGCCCCTGTCAGACGTGCCCACAGAGGTCTTACAACCTCAGCTATGTTTTGGGCTATCATGCAGGCACAGTCACGTATGGAACGGTACACCAGACAGGGTCTGAGGGAGCTGACAGCATGTCGCACAGCCATGACTGACAGTATGCGTGACATTGCGGCTGCCATCCGTAATTTCACCGATGTCACAGACAAATGTTGTGGGGACATATTAGACCGGTTCCACAACTACATGTCCATGAGCCAGGGCGATGGCGGACGGTTGAGGCGTCGACGTGGGCGTATGCCAGCAACAGCAGCAGCTGGCAGTCGTCGCAGATGACAACAGGGCTGCGGCCGCCACCATAGTGCCAGCAGCAGCCCCAGCAATGCTGAGTCTGTGCTGTCATTAGACCGCCCCAGGAGACCACGTGCACGTGGCTCTGGCCAGGCCCGACAGGGATCTGTGTCCAGTCAACAAACACCTGCTTCTGATGACAGTACCCAGTCTGGGTTGGTACCAGATACGGTCCATAGCACCCCTGCAAGGCACAGGTACCATGTCCGTGGCCAGAGACACTGATCTGTATGACCTGGCAGGTACAGTCTGGGCTGTCCACAAACACCAGTATATGGCAGCCATGAGGTGGAACTGTGTGCATCCATACACACATGCGAATTGACAACACCTAGGGCTACCGCATACACGCACACACTGCATCAACATTGCCCCACCTTGTACTGCTGTCCCTCACCAACACACATACACATACATGTCAATCGGTGGTATCAGTGGCTGACTCAGGCATACCAAGTTCACACCATGTGCATATGATGAAACTGTGCCACCTCCTGCAATCTGTAACATCAGTGCAGGTACAGGTTAACATGTTGCTGATGCACTGGGTGACTACATAGACGTGTAGTAATAGTATCATGTTGTTAACAGTACTGTGTGCTGAAATAATTGTGGGTATATCACAGCATGCCTGATGCAGTAAGGGTGTGATTGTCATGTACTGTTGTCTACACCCATGGTAAGTACCACAGTGTATCATCTGCACATGTTGGCATACTGGTTGTAAGGATGTCAACAGAAGGCTACATACATAGGTAGCACAGGGGATAAGGTAATGAATGTAGTAATACGCAATGATGGACATGTAAACTACAAGTGGCATGTTGCCCACACTGGACTCTGCAATGCGGATGTTTGAGGATGTTGATATGTGTGCAGTACTACACGACTGGTACAGGACACACAGGAGCACCCTAGCACTGCAAGCTCACATCTCATACCATGCTAGACAGCCCCAACACACAAAACTAACTGTCACAGGAGGGAGAGTCCCCATACATGTCAGGGATACTGTGGTGGCAGGCCAGGTAGCATACATCCTACTAAGTATGGAACCACTGAGTGAAGGCTCAGTGTCTGTTATTTGACATGTGTATTACTGCAGGTATGAGCACATGGGTTTCCATCCAGTTATTGTACATCCTGACAGTACATGGTCTGTACACTTGTGTGCTGAGACTGGACCCTAGCCATCTGACCTGTGTATTTCCATGTACATGTGCATAGTGCCTGCATATTTGCAGTGTTACCTACTGGAAGTGGTACAGCTTGTTTGTTGTACAATGGACTACATGCAGCCCTGCTTACTGTAGCTGTGTTTGCATGCATGTTTGCTTGCAATTACCCTGGAGTACTGATCCCACCTGCAATGCATAGTTACAGAGCTTATGTGGACTCCTAGTGACATCTGCATAGCTTACTATATGTATGTTCATGTCTCACTTGACAGAATGTCACTGTTTGTCCTGTTCACATGTACGTTGCCTGTGACACATTGCATATGACTTACCTGGCATTTGTCCACGTGAGCAGTCATATATGCTACTGCTAACTAATCACAGGCACTACACCCTCACATATTCATCTTCTGTTGAACCATCTGCTTCACTAAGGATGGCGTGCACCTGTCACCCCTGGGCTTTCAGATATTGGCAAAGGCTCTTGCTACCCCCATAGTGCCTATGTTAGGCAAGGCTCAAATGACAACCCATCTTCATAGGTATCACAAGGGATAAGAAACTAAGAGTAATGCTACCCAACGCCAGAAGTCTAAACCTCAAGATGCATGCACCCGAAACTCTCCTTGGCATGGAGAACATCGATATCTGTGCAGTAACAGATGCCTGGTTCAGGGCTACTGAGAGCACCCCAGCACTACCAGGTTATACCTCATGCCATGCTTTTCAGCCCCAAAACTTGGAACGAACCACAAATGGAGGGGGAGTATTGATATTCATCAAAGATACCCACACCTCCAGGTTGGTGGCAAAGCACCAAGCATCAGAGACTATCCATGTGCAACTAACAATGGGTGAAACTGCCTTCCAGGTTGTAGCCTGCTACAGACCATCTTCCCAAACCCAAGAACTGCACTCGGCCATCCTGTGAACAGTGGACATATGAAGGTCTCTCCAAACACCATTATATTGGGCGACGTCAACTACCCAAACATAGACTGGGAGCATGACTCTAGCTCCAACACCCTAGGCCAAAGATTCATAGAATATATGAGCTCAAATGCTATGGAACAGCTTGTTACCACTCCCACAAGAAGGGGAAACATACTGGACCTGATCATCACCAACATGGGGACTCTATGCTCCAGACCAGACGTGTATCCCTCACTGGTAAGATCAGACCATAAACTAATCTCACTGGATATTCACATCCCGACCCCACCCCCTGCCCAGAACACCACAGTGAACAACTTCTCTAAATCAAATTCACACTCCTCAAAACTGAGGTGGAAACCTTCAAAGCCCCTGGGCCTGTGGAAACTACAGACCAGACCGCAGATTCCTCTATAAATGCATTCTATGGACACCTTCAGGAATGCATGGATCATGTGATCCCGAATAAAACCAAGACCCAATCCTCCAACTGCAGACATCCTGTCTGGTGGACCCCAGCCATAAACAAACTACACAATAGAAGGAGGAAGCTACTAAATGATACAGCAAAATCCCAAAAAGGGAAGGCATCACTGATCAGTATTAGCAAATAACTACAGGCACTCATAAGATTGTCTAAGGCCAGCTTCGAGAGAAATTGCACAGGACACTAAGGATAATCACAAGGCTCTCTTTAGTTATGTTAGGAACCTGGGTGGTAATTCCCAGATATGCTCAGAGGTAGTCCAAAATGTCAATAGAAACACCAAACCCACAGACATTGCCAACATTCTAGCTGACAGGTTCAGCAGAAACTTCTCCCCCCCCCTCCACACCGAAAATGCAAATATGTATCCCAGCAGAGTGCTGCCCCCCTGACATCTCAGATGCTCAGGTAAGAGCCACCCTCTCCAAAGCAATACACACTGCATCAATGGGACCAGACAGTGTCCCGGGCTGTGTCCTACATGAACTCCAAGACGTGCTACAACCAAACATAAAACTACTGTTCAATCCCAGCCTTACTACAGGATATGTGTCCAAAGAGTGGCATACAGCAACAGTGGTCATTCTACAGAAAGGTGGTGCCTAAACAGATCCTGGACACTATCACCCCATAAGCCACACTAGCTCGGTCTGCAGAGCTATGGAAAGGATCATCATGGACCACATAAATATAGATATTGGGGACCTGCAGACACTGGTTCATACCATGTTTGGCTTTGTTAAGGGCAGATCCTGCCTCTCAAACCTGGTTGATTTCTTTGAAACAGTCACCGAGGCCATTGATGAGGGGAAGGTAGTCCACACAGCCTACCTGGACCTCGCAAAAGCCTTCGATACAATACCCCACTCGGGCATTCTAGAGAAGCTCACCAGCTTAAATATAAGCCCCTATGTCACTCTCCAAACCAGTTACAAGTGGTGTCCCACAAGGCTCAGTCCTGGGACCTCTCTTCTTTGGTATATATTTATCGGAGGTACAGGCCAACATGGAAGGACTGTGGCTGACCAAATATGCAGATAACTGCAAACTGGCCACCATAATCGACTCTCCAGCCGACACAAGCATCTTCCAAAAAGGCCTCATAGAAACAGACTACTTGTGCCAGAGCCATGGCCTCCAGCTGAATGCCAAAAAGTGTATAGTCACCCCCTTTGGCAAAAACAAAGTGCCCACAAAGTACCACATAGGTGGTACTCCATTACGTACAGAAGAAGTAATTAGGGACCTGGGGACCCAAGTTGATAGCAATCTCTCATTTGACATCCACGTGGCCAAAGTGGTTAGAAAGACATTTTATATAGCCCACCCCATCATGAAGGGATTCACATCTACATCAGGGGAGGGCATCGTGCCTCTTTACTCATCCCTCATCAGGCCCATAATTGAGTACAATCCCCTGTTGGGATGTACCTTACCAGACACCTGCAGCAACTGCAAAGACCCCAAAAGTACCTCACCAAGAGGATCAAAGGGATCAAACAGATGCCATATGCTGACCGGTTAAAGAAACCCCAGCTCTACTCAGTGGCATACCGCCTGTTCAGAGGCGTTCTGTGCCTAATGTATAACGCCATGTCAAACCCGGAATTAATGGGCATGCTGCCCCTGAGAATATCCAAATCCCATCGGGCTACACGCTTGAGAGACCTGAACCTCAGCACTGAAATAAATAGGACATGCTGGAGGGACAGATTCATAACCCAGAGGCTCACTTCACTCTGGAATAAAATCCCAGTCCAGGTTAGGCAGAGTCCCTCATTGACTCTCTTCAAGAGGGATCTTGATGAGTGGATGGGACATTGTAGGTTTACCCCGGGTATCACTTCTGTGTCACTGTTAGACAGAGGCACAGTATACCAACCTCGGAAAAGGGCATGGCAACATATATTTACAATGGATGGCGACAGCCAAACACATTCTGGCTAGATTCTTAAATGCCCTAGGGCAGATAGCCTAGTATGAACCTATGAACCTATGAACCAATGTACCTTGTTCCCCATTGGCCCTATGTGCTGTTAATCACCATGGCAATCACAATACTATGGTAGCATGTGCAAAGGTCAGTTGTCAGTCACCTCTATGGTACAGTTGTGGAATATGTGGGTCATGTGGCAATGTCACAGCTGCCACATGTACACAGTCAACTCTCTCCCCTACACATGGACGTACAACACATGTATGAGATGGAACCACATAGCCAAACTGGGGACTAAGAACTCTGAACCCAGTACTGGCATAACCTCTCAGGTGGCATTCAATACTACAGTGACTACAATACCAGTCTGATGTAGACCTACACTGACAGCAATACAAGCACGTGAACACACTGGGCCATGTGTGGAGCCTTAGAATAGCATCCTGCCTGAGTGGCACACACCTCTGCAGCTGGCACACAGGCATACGTTATGCCTGAACACATCACGCATAACACATAGCACACAAGTCCTGTGTGCCAAACAGTCACAGCCTGTACGGCTAGACAACACACCTGCCACAGTTGTGTTAGCTACCTTTATTGTCCGGTACAGTGTGGTCATGTTCACCAGGCTGGACAAGGTGAAGGTCACAGTGATATGCCCTTGGGGCACTATGGCCCACCACATAACACAAGCATATAGGTCAGTCAGAGGCATGGACACATATGACTCAGTCATTGTCCATGCCACATACCTTCTCCTGCTGTACTTGTAAGGTGCTGACATCATCAGTGTTTAGAAAGGGGAATGTGCATCCTGTAGTCTGTTCTCCTAGTTGCCAAAAGGGACATTTCCCTCACACAAAATTGCACACACACTAACCCCCCTCATCCAAACTTGCCATTTGTAGGATTCAAACCCCTATCTGCATATGTTATGATACTCTAGACAGACGCATTAGCGGCGCACGCTATTTGCATTACTCGGAGGTGTCCATTCTCCTACTGTACTTATAGGGTGCTGACATCATCACTGTTTAGAAAGGGGAATGTGCATCCTGTAGTCTGTTCTCCTAGTTGCCAAAAGGGACATTTCCCTCACACAAAATTGCACACACACTAACCCCCCTCATCCAAACACACACACTTGCAGGATTCAAGCCCCTACCTAACTATGTTATGACACTCGAGACGGACGCATTAGCAGAGTGCGCTATTCGCATTACTGGGATGTTTCCCTTCTCCTGCTGTACTTATAGGGTGCTGACATCATCAGTGTTTAGAAAGGGGAATGTGCATCCTGTGGTGTGTTTTCCCAGTTGCCAAAAGGGACATTTCCTTCACACAGACTTGCACACACACCAACCCCACTCACACACTGAGCATTTGCAGGATTCAAATCCCTACTTAACTATGTTATGACACTCGAGACGGACGCATTAGCAGAGCGCACTATTCGCATTACTGGAAGGTTTCCCTTCTCCTGCTGTACTTTTAGGATGCTGACATTATCAGTGTTTAGAAAGGGGAATGTGCATCCTGTGGTGTGTTTTCCCAGTTGCCAAAAGGGACATTTCCTTCACACAGACTTGCATACACACCAACCCCCCTCACACACACACTGAGCATTTACAGGGTGCAAACCCCTACATAACTATGTTATGACACTCAAGATGGCCGCATTAGTGGAGCGCGCTAATCGCATTACTGGGAGGTTTTTCTTCTCCTGCTGTACTTATAGGGTACTGACATCATCAGTGTTTAGAAAGGGGAATGTGCATCCTGTAGTGTGTTTTCCCAGTTGCCAAAAGGGACACTTCCTTCATACAGACTTGCATACACACCAACCACACTCACACTGAGCATTTGCAGGATTCAAACCCCTATCTAACTATGTTATGACACTCGCACTATTCGCATTACTGGGAGGTTTCTCTTCTCCTGCTATACTTATAGGGTGCTGACATCATCAGTGTTTAGAAAGGGGAATGTGCATCCTGTAGTGTGTTTTCCCAGTTGCCAAAAGGGACATTTCCTTCACACAGACTTGCACACACACCAACCCCACTCACCATTTGCATGATTCAAACCCCTACCTAACTATGTTATGACACTTGAGACGGACGCATTAACAGAGCGCGCTATTCGCATTACTGGGAGGTTTCCTTTCTCCTGCTGTACTTATTGGGTGCTGACATCATCAGTGTTTAGAAAGGGGAATGTGCATCCTGCAGTGTGTTTTCCCAGTTGCCAAAAGGGACATTTCCTTCACACATTTGCACACACACCAACCCCACTCACACACACACTGAACATTTGCAGGATTCAAACCCCTACCTAACTATGTTATGACACTTGAGAAGGATGAATTAGCAGAGCGCGCTATTCGCATTACTGGGAGGTTTCCCTTCTCCTGCTGTACTTATAGGGTGCTGACATCATCAGTGTTTAGAAAGGGGAATGTGCATCCTGTGGGGAGGCAGATGCCAAGCACACTCTGGCTAAGCTGTCATTCCCTAGGGCAAACAGCCTAGTGTTGACCTCTACACCCATATGTTTAATTGTCAAATGCACATTATTTGTTGCTGATAGACTGTTTGCAGGTCTTTATTGCCATAGCATTCCCTGTTTGTATGAACAACTTGTGTATCTGTGGAAGATGTTTGCATATGGGAGGGATCCACTATATCACGTATGTCTCTGTAGTCATTTAACTGTGTGCACTGGGCAGATTGCTGTAATGTGGTTGGTTCATGGAATAACACGTACAAATACCAGATATGTGTGGCCAGCTGCTAAACTGAGATTTGGCCTAAGTGTGTGAGCATGCCCAGTGTGAGCTATCCATAGTGATACTGCAGCCCACCACATTTGTGGATGAGTGTGAACTTCAACAAAAATCTCCCGTTTATGGTTGTGTGTTGTGTGTCATGTTGTGTAGCTACTGTCCAACTGCTTTGTGTGTGAACACAACAGGGATTATACTGTGCCTGCAGGGTTTGCATGGGATACTTTGCATACAGTTGTCAACATCCTTTCATACTGACCTAACACTGTAGTACTGTATAGTGTACTGGTTCAGTACTTTGACTGTGGTGGACAGTATTCTGGGATTTAGTCCTATCACTGCTTTACATTTCCATAGTGAGCACAACAGCCTGGTTAGGGGCCAGTTGTGCACATCTGACCATGTTGCATTATGTTCAGATATGAACTACTTAAACCAGGCTTGTCCAACATTGGTAGTGTATTCCACAACATAGGTGTACATTTGCAAACACTAGCGATGTGCCCTAGGCCATTTCTAATGCTAGTCAGAGAGTGTGTTTGTCCTTCGACACACATTCTAAGTGGAGTTTGCCATGACATATGTCATGGTTAGTATACTGTGCCTCTGTCTACCTGTGACATAACAGTGATACCCAGGGTAAACCTACCATCTCCCATCCACTCATCAAGATTCCTCTTGAGGAGAATCGATGAGTGACTCTATGGATAGCCTGTACTGGGAGTTTACTCATGGATGGGGGTGGCTTCTGTATTATGGATCATGCAGTACAGCTTGTCCTATGTATGTCAGTGCTGGGGTTCAGGTCTCTCATGTGCATAGCTCACTGCCATTCAGATTGTACAAGGTCCAGCATGTTTATTGATACCAGCTTGGACATGGCTTTATACATCAGGCACAGCTTGCCTCTGGGTGGGCAGTATGGCAGTGTGTGTAGCTGCAGTTTGTTTAATCAGGCAACACATGGCATCTGTGCAAGCTCTTTGATACTCCTGGTGAGGTACTGTTGGGGACTTTACAGTTGATGGAGGTGTCTGCTGAGGTACATCCCACAGGGGCTATTGTAGTCAATTGTAATGCTGATGAAGGATGACTGCAGAGCCACAATGACCTCCCCTTATCTAGATCTGACAACCTTCATGATTAGGTTGGTATATGGTATGTTTCTGTAAACACTACAGCCACATGTTTGTCCAATGCAGGATATCTATCACCTTGTGTCCCCAGGTCTCTCATTACATGTTAAGTACATAATGGGTTAACACCTATGTGGTAATTGGTGGGCACTTACTGTATATCCACAGGGGTTGACTATACACTTTTCTGCAATTAGCTTGCTGACATGGCTATGGCACCAGTTGTCTGTTCCTATGTGGCCCTTTGTGGGATGCTTGTGTCAGCTGGAGGGTCACATATGGTGAGCAGTTTGTAGTCCTCTGCAAACATGTTCAGACACAGTCCTTCCATGTTGGCCTGTACCTATGGGACATATATACCAGACGAGGGAGGTCCCAGGACCAAGCCTTGTGGGATGCCAGTTATATCTGGTTTGTAGTCTGACATGGCTGCAGCATGTCTGACCATGTCAGTTCTGTCCTTGGTCTGGTTTGCAACCCTCTACTGACATAGGGGTTTATATTTAAGCTGGTGAGCATATCTATAATGAACACGTAGGGTATTGTATAGAAGCCTTTGCAAGGTCCAGCTACGCTGTGTGGACCACATTGCGCTCATCAATGACCTTAATGACTGTTTCATATGAGTCAAACATGTTTAGGGGCAGGATCTGCACTTAAGAAAGCCACACTGGGTAGGGTCCGGTGTCAGTAGGTCACCAATATCTTTATGTCTGCGGTACATGCTGATCCTTTCCATAGCTGTGCAGACCGAGCTTCTCAGGATTCTGGGGTGGTAGTTTTCAGTATCCATTCAGGCAACCTTTGTTGAGAAGGACCACTGTTGTTATACACTGCTCTTTGGGTACATATCCTGTGGTAAGGCTGACATTGAGCAGTAGTGTGATTTGGCAATCCATTCTTCTTGGAGTCCATGTTGGATTCAGCCCAGGACACCTGTCAGGATGTAAGTTGGCAATATGTGTGTGTGTTTGGTATGTTGTTTGTAATATTTGTGTGATTCAGAGCATATCTGTGAATTCCCAACATGGTTCCTAACATCACTTGTGGAAGCCTTGGGATTATCCTTAGTGTCCTGTACAATTTGTATCCTCATAGGTTCATAGGTTCATACTAGGCTATCCACCCTAGGGCATTTGTAAGCCTAGCCAGAGTGTGTGTGTCTTTCGCCACCCCTTGCTATGTGAATATTATGGCCATTTATGATTTGCTTTGCTGTGCCTCTGTCTGGATGTGACACAGTGAAGACCCCAGTGTAACTCTACGATCATCCATCCACTTGGCAAGATTCCTGTTGAAGAGTGTCAGTGAGGGGCTCTGCCTAACATGGAGTGGGATTCTGTTCCAGGGTGTGGGGAGCCTCTGGGTTATGTATCTGTCCCTCCAGCACATCCTATTTCATTATGTGTTGAGGTTGACATCTCTCACTCTCACAGCTCCGATGGCTTTGAGTTTTCCAGGGTGGAGCATGTCCATTACTCCTGTGTTGGACATGGCCTTGTACAACAGGCATGCAATGCCTCTGTGTAGGCAGTATGTGACTGCATTCAGCTGGGGTGTCTACAGCCAGGCAGCATATGACATATATTTGAGACCCTTTATCCTCTTGGTGAGGTACCTTTGAGGTCTTTCTAACTGCTGCAGGTGTCAGGTAAGGTACATCCCAAATGAGGCATTGTACTAGATTATGGGTGTGATAAGAGAACAGTATAGGGGCACAATGACCTCTGTTGACGTATATGTGAATCCTTTCATGATACAGTGTCCAATATAGACAGTCTTCCTAGCCAGATTGGCAATGTGAGTGTCACATAATAGGTTACTGTCCACTTGTGTCCCTAGGTCCCTGATTACTCCTTCCATACATAATGGTTTACCACCAATGTGGTAATTTGTGAGTACCTTGTTTGGTATTTGGTGGGACATTCATACTGTCCAGTGTCTTCAGGACAGCTGGGTGGGGTTCCTGTGTGTGAGTGTGGTCTGTAGCATGCTACAGACTGTACATCAGTCTTGCCTATGGTTAGTTGCACATGGGTGGACTCCAATGCCTTGTGCATTGTCAGTTACCTGGACATATGGGTGTCTGTGCTGAATATGGATACTCACCCTCCTTTTATGTTTTGTTCCAGGTTTTGGGGCCATGACACATGATATGTGGTATAACCTGGTAGCGCTGGTGTGCTGTCAGGAGGCTTGCAGCAGGTTTCTGTCACTGCACAGACATCAATGTTCTCCATACTGGGGATGGCCTCGGGAGCATGCATATTGGGGTTTACACATCTGGCATTGGTCAGCATCACCCTTATGTTTCTTTCCACTTATGTTTTGTAGGGTGGTGGGTTAGTCTTTTCAGCCTTGCCTACGAAAGGCTCTATGGAGGTGGCAAAAGCCTTATCCAATATCCAGATGCCCAGGGGTAACAGGTGCAAGCCACCCCTGGAACAGCTGCGTGGCTTGTCAAGCTTGACATCCCAAGCAGACAGACATTGGATCCCCTTGGAATGACACCAGTAATTGTGCCACTTGTTATAACTGATCATTCCGTGTTTGTACTGTGGCATCATTTTTGGTGAGGGTAGGATGCTGCAAATGGTCAGTGTCATACCGGCCTGGACTACATAATTGGAGAGCTCATCTATGTCTCTTTTCATGTAGTCCGGGGAGGTACATCTCAGGTCGTTCACACCAGCATGGACTATGACTGCATCATATTTCTACTTGCTTTGGGGTGACCTGCATACTTATGTTATGTGGCGTATTGTAGCAGCCTACAGGCAGCTTACTGTACCCTTTCACTTGTTCAGTCTGGTGTGCGGGACAGCAGCGTGTCTCACTATGGAGTCACCTATTACAACTGTATCAGGCATGTTGTTTCTCCTGGCCTGTGACTGTTTGGCACACCAGCTTTGTGTACTATGTGTTGCATGTGCTATGTTTGGAGGTTGTTTGATTGGGTGTCTGCTTTGGAGGCCTCTGTTGGTGTGGTGTGTTTGTAATTTGGGTCTCCGTCAATGTTTTTCGGTGTTTATATCTTTGGTTTGTTGTTGTGTTAGGTCTATGTGGGACTGGGTTTGTGGTGTGTGTGGTTACCTTCTCCTCCTGACTAGTTTTGGGAGTACTGAGTTGAGGGAGCTCAGCCTCCAGTTTGGATAAATGGTTGCATCTCTCACATATATGTGTATTTCTTGGGGGGAGTTGGTGGTTGTCTGTGTACTTGGGGCAGGTGTAACATTGCATCAAGATTCACAGATTCAACTTGTTGTGGCTGGCCTTAGTGGATTGTATGTGTGGACATATTTTATTGCCATACTACTGATCAGTGATTACTTCTTTTTTTATGTTTGCTCTATCATGTAGTAGTTTCCTAATTCTCTTGCATGGTTTGGTTATGGCTGGTGTCCACCATGCCAGATGCCTGCGTGTATGGCATTGTGTCTTGTTTTAATTTAGGATTGCATAATCCAAGCATTCCTGGCAGTGTTCATGGAATGGCTGTATTACAAGTTCTGAGGTGTGGCCCATATTTTGCACCTGCACAGGACCTTTAATGGATTCCACATCAGTTTGGAGGAGTGCAAATATTGCTTTACACATTTTTTTCACTGTGGTTTTCTGGCCAGGGACTGTGGTCAGGATTTGTATATCCAGTGTGATTACTCTATGGTCTGGTTTTACCAGTGAGCAATACACTTCTCATCTTGCCATCCAGTACCCATGTTGCTGATTATCACATCCAGTATGCTTACCCCTCTTGTGGGAGTGGTACGTTGTTCCTGGGCATTTTGGTTTATGGATTCTATGAACTTTTGTCCTACAGTGTTGGAGCTAGTATAATGCTCCCAGTCTATGTCTGGGTATTTTCAGTCACCCAATATAATGTGGTTTGGAGGACTTGATATATTCATGTATTCCAGCATAGGCCAGGTGCAGTTCCTGGTGTTGGGATGGTAGTCTGTAGCAGGCTATAAACTGGGGGGGCAGTTTTAGCCACTATTACTTGACCATGGCTAGTCCATGCTGCTTCTTGTTGTGGTACCAACATGGGGGTGTGGTTATCCTTGACAATTATTGCTAGTCACCCTCCTTTTGTAGCTTGTTCCATGTTTTGAGGCTGTACAGCACGCTATGAGGTGTAACCTGGTAGTGTTAGGGTGCTGTTGTGAGCCTTGACCCAGTTTTCTGTTACAGCACAGATATCAACATTCTCCATACTGGGTGAGTTTAGACTGAATGCATCTTGCTGTTTAGACTTCTGGCATTGGGTAGCATTACATCTAGGTTCTTATCCCTTCTGATACCTATGGAGGTAGGTTTGTGTTTTGAGCCTTACCTATTCAGGGCACGCTGTGGGTAACAACAGCCTTTGCCAGTATCCATAAGGCCTGCACTGATAGGTGCATGCCAGTCCAAGCATGTGGGGCATCATGTCATGCTCAGCATGTCATCCGAGGCTGGCACACATTGGATCCCCTTTGACTAACTGCGATACTTCAGCCAATTATTGCACTTGATCATCTCATTGTCATATTGTGGCATGATGCTTGATGAGGGTAGGATGTTAGTCACGGTCCTCAGGTGTGCATATAGTACATGGTGTTACATTACTTAACACATGGCATTCATGCCTCAGGTGGTGCTGCAGGGCTGCCTCTGTTGGATGCACATATTACACTCCCTGTACTTGTTTGTGAGCAGGTCATGTCATTTTAGGCATCCCTGTTATTATTTGAATGAGTCAGAGGGGGTATCATTCCCAGGGTTCCTACTGAGCCAGTGTATGTGCAATGCGTTGCCTCTTTGCCAAGGCCAGGGCATACTGGTCACGCCTCCTTCGGCCTACTGGGGCAGGCTCAGGTTGTTCCTCCTCCGAGTCACGCTCTGCCTGTGATGGCCTTGGCAATGGTGGGGGGCTGTTTGGCCCAGCCCTATGCTGGTCCTGCTGCAGCTGTTTTCGCAAGATCATATTATGTAGCATAGCACATACCATGACAATTTGTGTACATGTAGTTGGTGTGTACTGCAAGGCTCCACCAGATGTGTCCAGACACTGGAACCATGACTTGAGCAGCCCAAACACATGCTCTATTACATTCCGTGTTTGTGCGTGTGCCTTATTATGGCGTTCCTGTTCAGGTGTGTGTGCGTTTCTGATGGGTGTCATCAGCCATGGCTCCAGTGCATAACCTGCATCCCCCACTAGGTGTCCGTGTGGGATGTCCCCATTGGCAAATGTCTGGTACAGCTGCGTCAAATGCCAGATGTGGGAATCATGGTAGCTCCCAGGGCAGCCAGCACACACATTCATTATTATGCCCTGGGCATCACACATGACCTGGCAGTTGATGGAGGGGAAGCCCTTGCGGTTAATGTAGGCCCTACCCCACTCACCGTCTGGTGCTTTGATGCATATGCGCGTGCAGTCTATTGCACCCACTGCCTCAGGGTATTCCGCTATTTGCTGGAAGAGACGCATATTGCTGGCCAATACCTCACGGGCATTGGGGAAATATACATAATCACCGACATGTGCTGACATGGCATCCAGGAACTGGTGCAGTATCCTGGAGGCTGATGCCTGTGATATCCCTATCATATCACCAGTTGGTCTCTGGAAGGTACCTGTTGCTAGTATTATTAGGCCAACACATACCTTGGTTTCCACTGGGATGGGTTTCCCTCTGTTGGTTCTGTGTGTGAGGCGTGGCCTGCACAGCTCCACTGTTTGCTGCAGGAGGTCTCTGTAGACTCTATAGCGCTCTACTATCTCCAGCTCATGTAACCCGTGGTAGGTGACCCTGGGCCTGTACACTCTTCTCCGTCTCCTCACTGTGGGTTGTCTGGCACCATCTGCATTGTCACCACCCTCAGAAAGTCGCCTATGTCTCATTATGACAGCTATGGCAGCCCCTAACATTTATGCTCTGAGTTCAGCTTTTTCAGTTTTCACTTCTAATAGCTTACTCCTGTCTTGCAGTGTCTCTTGAGAGAAACATCCTGCACTGCTGTTTGCAGAGTTTTAAGTGCTGGGCTGGGCTACTATTCTGCCTGTGTAATTGCCTGCTTCTAATTGTTTTCACTTGCTAGCTCCAGCAGTATTCCCTGCTAGCTTCCTACTAAATCTGTTGCTTCCTTTTTCCTCTCTGTTTCCTCAGGGGGGAGCCATGTGCATACCAGCAGAAACACGCTCACAGTGGCTTACACACACGCACACATGCTTACATGGTTCAGAATCTGCTTATTCGGGTTAAAACACGTGCACACCCATGCAAACAGTGTTAAACATCTCCCAACACGCTCCCACATGCTCAGTCTGCCTTACACGCGCGCACACTGTCTTACTCGCTCTTCATGGCGCACACACGTGCACATGCACGCCCAGCAAGAAACTTTGGTGTAGGCAACAGTGTACACCTTCCATTTCTTGACTTTCCCATGCTTATGTTGTGGCACTCCTCTTTCCATGATATGTGTCTGACATCTGTCATGTAACTCTGACCTCCAATAAACTGCATTTCTTTCTGCCATTCCCCCCTGTGATGTCACCTATCTCCTACTCTGTTACTTCCCTTTCTGTAACTCTTACACTACTCAGAATGTGCTCATTTGCTATGTGACAGTGGAATTCAGTATCCTAACACTCATTTGCATCAGATTGCCTACTAATGCTTAGTTACATCTCTTAGACTCAGCTTCCCCCCTTAGCAACCACTACACGGTGGACATGTTGTTTTTGGTTTGCTGATCCCTGCATTGTAAATCAATGTATTGCATAAAACCCACATTTGTGGGTTTATAACCTTCATTTTTATGTTTTATACAGCGCAGCCCATTTGCGCGGGGCTGCGCTGCGTTTAAACATCGGCAACTGAGTACGTTTCTGCAAAAACCGCAACGGAGCCATGTCAGCTCCAAATAAAGGGTGCATATGTGTCAGGCAGCATGCCAATGGCCAAGTATGTGGCCATTGGCAAGGTAACCTGATGCAAAATTAATAAAAATATATATATATTTTTTCAGCGATCGCAATCTGATGCAAATGAGTGTTAGGATACTGAATTCCACTGTCACATAGCAAATGAGCACATTCTGAGTAGTGTAAGAGTTACAGAAAGGGAAGGAACAGAGTAGGAGATAGGTGACATTACAGGGGGGAATGGCAGAAAGAAATGCAGTTCATTGGAGGTCAGAGTTACATGACAGATGTTGACAACTAACTGAGTACATTTCTGCAGCTAAAACGGCTCTTACACGGGCTGCTTTGGGCTTCCTGGATCACTAATATACCTCGTTTGCATGCTATTCGGCTGCAAGTGAGGTGATTAGCTTATCCACGCCCACTCCGTGTAAGAGACATTTTAGCTGGTCTCTTACACGGACTTTGGGCTGTTCCTGGATCGCGAAGGCTGCATGGAGTCTTACACTACTCTTAGACTCTGTGCAAGCCTTCGTGAATCCTGCCCTATGCATCAAAATATTAAGTCATTAAATGTTGAAGAAGAACTAGGTTGGCTAGAATATTGTTGGCAAGTTAAACTAAAGGCTTGTTTCCCTCCAGGTTTAAATAACAGGGAAGAGTTTGTAATGTATTTAAAAAGAAAGGGGTTGAAGCATTAATGTCTGCATGGTTACTGTGCATTTTTATGTCACTGTGCTTTTAAATGTTAAATGGTGTTTTAAAATGTTAATTAATGCAGTATTTAAAGCATATGTTTTTTATGATAAAGCCACAGTCTGAAGAAGTCTCTTGCATAAGAGATGATATCACTTTCTATTGCCTTGGATTGTAATAAATTTCTTCGTACTGACACAGCTTTTGTTTACTTTCTGTGGTGAATCAAAAGTCAGAAATAAAATGCTCTGCGGAAGGTGAAGGGGTTTGGATGAGAAATACATTCTGGCTGCATAATAAATTATTTTATATTAGATATTATGATTATTCTTATGTTGATGTCCTGGAAGGTTAAAGAACTTGTGGACTCAGGGAAGAAAACCAGGGTCATTTCTTATGTTTTGAGGTAATGGCTCAATGTGTTATTTCTCCAAGAAATCTGGCTAGTATACAATCACCATCTGAAATTACCTAAGGGTATTATACTGCTTGGTTATAGGAGAGGAGTTATTACAGTGTTATCCAAATATACCATGTACAGGTTGGTAGAGAGCTTGACATATAAAGAGAAAAGATATATATGTGATGATTAAAGGCTTCCATTACTCTCTCCAAGGTTATTGGCCAGTTAGTTGGAGAACACATTTCCTTTCAAGAAGGAACTGGCAATATGCAGGGTGAGGATGGAATCTAACCTTATCTCTTGAAGAAGCTTCTCAGATGCCAGGAAGGTGTTTCTTTTGTTCAGCAGCAGAATATTTGGGCAATACTTTCAGATGTTGGGATAGCTGGTATCCATGATCTGCTGGATGTCTCGTTGGACTTGTTCATGTGTTATTCTTCCAGTCAAAGGTGTTTTTTGAGGACAGACAATTTTTTATGACAAAAGAACATGAATATGCCGTTGAATCATTGTCAGTTTCACCCATCTTTTTGTTGGACCATTCTGCCCTGAGGCTAGGTCTATATTCCCTTGGAGAGATGCAGGTTAAGTAAATTTGCAGTTTTGTAAGGGGATCAATTCAATGCATTTAATACATTCATGGAAGAGCTTTTTTTAAGACTTGGGCAATATTACTGGAAAAACAGGAGAATAATGTAATTGTTCCCTGGGATCAATTCAAGTTATGAATAACTGATTTTTTTTCAAAATACACAATGTTGCTCATGTGAAATTTTGAGTAAGGCTGGAATCCTTTATACAACAGTTGTCAGTTACGCAGGTCAACATGTTGAGAGTAGCCGCATGAAATATTGACAATACAGGGAAATAAACAAGGACATAGATACATATCATTTAGTGTTCTCTTAATACAGAGATCCTCATCTCCTTCCTATGGAAAAAAATAGAAAAAAATATATAAGCATCATCATAATCTACATACCTCCTAGCAATAACATTCCTATACTCGAAAATATACTTTCCTGGATTTCCAGCACAATCACAGAAGAAGCTATTATTTCCGGAGATGTCAATATTGGTTTGCGAAACTTCAGCACTGACTTCCCTGCTTCCACCTTGAGCCTATTTGGTTTTACACAACTTATGCAAATCCATACAGATACAACAAATCTAGTGAACAATGTTCAACCCTCAGCTGGAACACTATCTTAAGTGACCACCTACCCAGATATGCTCATAGAATTATCCCATCTCCCCAAAGAGCATAACTACAATTCCATCTACAATCTCTCCAGTTTCAACCCAAAATCATTCAATGACTCATTAAATGCCATGAACTGATCCTCATTAAAACCCTCCCTCTGCATAAAGATGTACATCATTTCAACTCCACATTTCTTAGCTTCCTTGATAGTTTAGTCCCTCTCATACAAAAACAATCAAAATAAATTACTGCACATGGCTCTCAAAATCAAACAAAGATCTTATGAATAAATAGACAAAGCCTAGGAAGACATACAAAAGTACAAAACCCAGTTCAAGTTACTTCTCTTTAAGCAACTCTATAACCTTGCTAAAAAAACAAGTAAATAGTGACATAAAGAGAGCTCTATGCACACATACAAAACAATCACAAGTATAATCCTAGGAAATTCTGATCTTCCATAACCTCCTTACTTAATCCAAGAACCAAAAAAGACCCAAGCCCATCTACTAAAACATCTTCTACTCAAATAGCTAACCAATTTAATACTTTCTTCATTTAAAACATATCCAACATAACTTCATCTACAACATTATTATTGTCCACTCCTACCCAAACCTCTTCAAACCTCACTCTTATGACTTCCTCTTCTATCAACCAAACCTTGCCTAGCAGCATATCTTCCTTTTCCTATGAACCAGTCTTTACATCCTTCATGAAAAAGTCTTCTTAAACTTAAACCATGCTCTACATCAGCAGATAACCTTCCTCTGAATATCTTAGACTATCCACAGCTGCCCCATTACCATTCTCATCAACAATTAATTTTCCTTCCATATGTCATCCATTGCATAAAGGGAGATACTCCACTAAAATATCAGATTTCCGTCCCATAGCCATCTTATCTACCAGCTCCATAATCATCACCTCAATAATAATCTACTTACTAATAAACAATATCAATTTCTACTAGCCCATAGTACCACAACTGCCCTATTATCCTTTACTGAAACAATAAATAAAGGTAGAGACTCTGGCAAATTTGTCTCATGACCATTTCTTGATCTTTCAAAGGCCTTTGATACAGTCTCTCATCCTATATTTCTCTTTCAGCTGAATTTGGTCTATCAACTTCCTCTATCAAATGGGTCACTAACAGCGTTTCCAGTAGACAACAAGCAGTAAAATGGCAAAAGTCCTTTTCACCACACCTGCCGAACACAACTGGTGTTTCCCAAGGGCTCTGTCCTTGGCCCTTGCCTCTTTAATATTTTCATCAATGACCTGCAACCTTTACATCTCAAGGCTCTCTTATTCAGTATGCTGATGACTCTGCTATTATTCGCCCTTCTACCGCTCTCTTACACCATCCAAATCATAACTCAGGAAGCCTTTACCTCTATTGAGACCTGGCTTAATAATGCCCAGCTCTTACTAAACACCCCCAAAATTAAACCTCTTCTCTTTTTTCCTAAAACCAAAAGTTCCAAATAATAATAACCTCAAGGTAGTTTCCCTTAATGCATAAACTGAATTAATTTCCAACATAAAATTATTAGGTACAACCATCAACAAAAACCTTAAGTTTGACCTCCATATACAAAATAAAAAAATAACACCAAAAACATGGAATGCTATATAGAAAAATACTTCCTAAATATCTCCACCAAAACTACCCTTGCCACTACATATCTGATACCCTCTCGCCTATATGGATCTCCTATTTTCACCCATCTACATGCCACACTGAAAACGTAATTAGAAATCTGCTACAATAAAATAGCTAAATTTATTTCCAGTGCCCCACATCATACTCACCTCTGCACTGCTCTTCCTACAGTAAACTGACTCAAACCTCCACAACTAAATTACCTCTGGTTGGTAACAACTCACAATATTATTCATAAACATACTACCTGTCCAGCCTTTTATTCTATTCTCTACCCCTACCATCACAAAAGATCGATCAGGTTAGAAGATAAACAACTCATATCCCTGTATAAACCAAAAAAAATCAGCTGGTTAAACCCTATACTCCTAGTGTGCCACAAAAAACTGGGATTCTTTGTGCTGCTCCATGAAATCCATTTCAAACCTAGCCACCTTTAAACAAACACTTAAAGAATTTCTATGCAAAAAATGGTTCTGCTCATGCAGCATTCCAGGCTAACACCCTCTAACCTAGCCACCATTTCTTTTCATCCTTCCTTCCATATCTTCTTAAACACTACTCACTCTTTCATCATTTTCTTTTTTCTCTCTCTCTCCTTTTGTTTCTATTTCTCCAGTACCCTCCTTTTCCATAGCTCTGCCATACTCTGATTATTTTATTCCAATTGTCTCCTTTCTCTACAGCTACCTTTTTCTCTCTCTTTCACTCCACAATCCACCCTTTTTATTTGATTTTGCCACAGCTTGTTTGTCATATTTTCATTTGTTTTAAATGGTTAGAAGATGCAAAAGGAATAGCTCCAATGCAGAGGATGTGAAACGGAAGGCAATAATTTCCAGAGAAACTGAAATAAAATTAGGAAAATCTCCTAAATGGAAAACCCCAGGTCCAGGTGCAGTACTTAACGTTTGGTTAAATGTATTAATATCTTTACACAGAAATTTAGCCCTGGGTAAACATTACTTACATGGACATCCTGAACAGACACCAACATGGGCTTGGTAACAACAAGAAAAAGCATACTCCTCCTTGTGAGTGAGCCTACAAGCCATTGTAAGAACCATAGCTCAAGAGCTTATCTTCTAACAATATAGATATGCAACTCCTTTAAAATACTTTTTTAAAAATATATCTCAGATGAAGGCATCGACAGTCAGTAACATCCATCACCTTCATTTATCCAACACATTCAGATGGGAAGAGGATAGTGGTGTCCTTGGAGCAGCCACTCCAGATTAGTGACTAGAAGACATTTAAAAATAAGCTACAGTGTAAAATGCATTTCCTGCTCAGATTGTTGTGGCATTAATTGCCTTTCCATCAAGAGTCAAGCTGTCTTTCAAAACATGACAGTTGGAGTTAATGTCCTGAAAGAGGTTTACTCAATCTTCTGACTCAGTAATCATTTCTTTCTCTTGTGCACCATGAAGCCTAGAGACCAGCAGTAAATCTAAGAAATGGGTACTCCACATTGCTTTTTTCAGTAATGGGAGAGTCTGCAGGTCAAATATGTGAAATTGTATATTCAGTTTGAGCTTTGCTATCTGGTCTCATAACTACCGTACAGGTATTCATAAAGTGTCCATCCTTGATAGCTGCTACCTGAATAAGGAACACATCCATTTACCTATATGCAGATAATGGCATCTTTGTGGGAGATGCTGCACACAAAATCTAATGGAAATTCTGAAGATAGTCACTGCTTTCCTATAATCCCGAGACTGAACTATAACATAAACGAAATTAGACTTGGAACCAACACATCTGAACATTTTTCTATATGCAGTTCTGGACTCATCTCCATCAAGAATTTCTTCTAATGCAGTAAATAATTTGTCACATTTTTTCCTTCTTTGATCAGGCTAGGTCTCAGACCAAAGTGTTAGAAGGGTCTTCTCCAGAATCATGGAATCCTTGGACATGCATTAGCCAGCATCTTCATGGTGTCCACTGTCAGGCTTCACATGAGGAAATGTTGTTATTAACTGTACAGCTCTTGGGATCAGAAAAAGATTGATTCTTATGTTTCTTCAGACCCCACCTGCGGTAAAGAAGTTGAAATAGTAGCCGTAAATTGTGCAGTAAAACCAGACAGCCTATTCAGTGAGAGATGCCTTACATTCTAGCTGATGTTCTCATTGTTTTAAAGTCTGTCAGTGAAGTGAAGCAGGTTTTCTGTAGAAATATGTAGATAAGTGCAAAGGAAATACTAGTGATAGTCATACTAATTGTAAACATAAAGACTAACAGACGAATGGCATTGCTCACAGAAACTAATTGTTATTATTTTTATTAATAATAGTACTAATAATAATTATTATTATAATGATAATGAAAATCCATTTACACAATTTAAAATTCCAGGAATTAAAAGCATGACTTAAATGCAATTTTCATGCATTATGATGATTCCATTAACATTTTCATTGCGTCTATGTGTAATCAAAGTGAGCCAGATTCCAAGTTCAACACACTGAATAACACAAACCAACAATTTTAAAAGACATGACATGAACTAATGCAATGCCTTATGAATGAGTGTTCTGGTCTAAAGTGCCAAATTCTATGAAAAAGAATGTCTTTCTAGCACTCATAGATTAGCCCTATAATTGTATGGCATTTTCTTAGAAAAATGAAGAGAAGTTTCCTTGGTCATGTGATGTATGTGACATAAGGTTGTATTACTTTTGGAAAATAGACATGCATGTTTTGGAACTGCCATTCCCCCTCACCTCTAGTTAAAGATCTCTCTTTTAAAAAAAACTAGAGGATCTTCAGTCTCATAGCCTAAGTTGGGCAGTACCTCTAGATCAGGAATGCCAGATACATCATTCATTTGTTTTGGAACTGTTCAGCTATCTGCTGTTGCCTCTGCAGTGAACACTTGTTTATTCATGTTTTAAACAAACTCTAAATGCCCTATGAAAACCTTCAGAAACTAAGCTACATTAATGAAATCCAATCCAGCAAACTGCTGAAAAATAAAAAAAGCATGTCCACTGCTTGTAATTCTGTCCATTCCAAGACAGTAGTAGTTCCCACTTCCCAACAAGATGGCAACATATTTCCTTCACATTAATCAATGAAAAGATGTGGTACAGCACCGTGCCAAGATTCCATCCCTGCCACTGGTGTCTCCTACACTCAGGACTTAGATGTTGGAATCAGGATACTACACAGGTGTTCATTTCTGCCTGTGTTTTAGGTCCCTCAAGAAACAAGAGAACTTTCAAGTAGGAAGTCCTTTGTTAAAATGGAAGATGTTCTGTCACTGGCACAAATACCATGCCCACATATGACTTCAGATTCATCTTTCATAGATCCTAACTTAATAACTGAGAACCTTTTAAACACACTGCTTGACTTTGGTAGCTTGATTTTCTTGGGACCCACTTTTACATAAACTATCACTGTTTTTCAAGGATGTTTTGCATCTCAGTCCTCTAAAAAGAAATCATCTCCCAGTTTCTGACTTGAAAATTATTCCTGCAACCTTGTCAAAAACTTTATTCCCTCTAAGTGGAGTGCATAATGCCTTTGACATTTCTGACATAGAAAACCATACTTTTTTTGGTGGTCATGTTGAAGGGGAGAATTTCAGAAATTCAGATTCTTATGTGTTATGAGCAATACACATTTTTTTATTAAAAGGAACACAGTTTTGTCTACCAATATTTGCTTGATACCAATGGTCATGTCAGGCACTACTTGGACTTAAAAAATCTAGACTACCCATTTGCAATCTTCCTCAAATTATGTAAGGTCTTTTACAGCTAATAGGGTTGGTATTCCTCCAGAGGATCAGACCATGACCAACAGATAACTGCGTGCACTGGATTCTGATAAACTTCCAAATGTTATGCTCCTCTGTAAGTCATTAAAGTGTATTCTACTGTTGTAGTCATATTTTTACACACTCCATATCCATATACAGTTTCCATAACCATAGAAAAGCTGCTATGTACTCCATAGTCTATGCGGTTACATAGCACACCCTCTTAGATGTAGTCTCTAGTGCTGCATGCAGCAGTTTTCTCAGACAAACTTTCTGGATCCTTCTTCTGATCTTTGAATGGATATATTGGTATTTTATTTATCAACTAGTGTGAATACAGAGAATCACCATAGAAACAAACAACTGGTGCCAGAGCCATGGCCTCAAGCTAAATGCCAAAAAGTGTATAGTCATCCCCTTTGGCAAAAACAAAGTGCCCACAAATTACCACATAGGTGCCATTAAGTACAAAAAAAGTAATTAGGGACCTGGGGACCCAAGTTGATAGCAATCTCTCATTTGACAACCACGTGGCCAAAGTGGTTAGAAAAACATTTTATATAGCCCACCTAATCATGAAGGGATTCACATCTGGATCAGGAGAGGTCATTGTGCCTCTTTACTCATCCCTCATCAGGCCCATAATTGAGTACAATGCCCCTTTTGGGATGTGCCTTACCAGACACCTGCAGCAACTGGAAAGACCCCAAAAGTACCTCACCAAGAGGATCAAAGGGCTCAAACAGATGCCATATGCTGCCCGGTTAAAGAAACTCCAGCTCTACTCAGTGGCATACCGCCTGTTCAGGGGCGATCTGTGCCTGACGTATAAAGCCATGTCCAACCCAGAATTAATGGACATGCTGCACCTCAGAAAATCCAAATCCCATCGAGCTACGCGCTCGAGAGACTTGAACCTCAGCACTGAAATAAATAGAACATGCTGGAGGGACAGATTCATAACCCAGAGGATCCCTTCACTTTGGAATAAAATCCCAGTCCAGGTTAGGCAGAGTCCCTCATTGACTCTCTTCAAGAGGAATCTTGATGAGTGGATGGGAGATCATAGGTTTAACCCGGGTATCACTTCTGTGTCACTGTTAGACAGAGGCACAGTATACTAACCTCCAAAAAGGGCATAGCAAAATGAATTTAAAATGGGTGGCGAAAGACAAACACACTCTGGCTAGGCTTATAAATGCCCTAGGACAGATAGCCTAGTATGAACCTATGAACCTATGAACCATAGTGAAGTTTGCAAGGTACTGTTATGAATGAAAGGAAGTATGGATCTGTTTTTATTCATGTTGGTACAAATGATCTCATCCATAAGGACTCTCTAACTGTTAGTATGGACCTTACACAGTATAGCTTATACTGGTGTTAGGATGCAATTTTCACAAACTGCATATAGAAAGGATAGTCAGGTGATGGTGAATAAAAATATTTTTTGGGGTAAATACCTACATGGACAAAATTTCCCATTTTTAAAAAATGGAAATATGTAGAGGATCCAGGCCTAGTTCTGGGCACATGTGTTCAGACAGGATGGTATGCATTTGTCAAGATCAGGAAAGAGAAGTTTTGCAGCAGATATTTTACAGTATTTGACAAACACCAGATAGGATTTTTGCCAAGTCGAAAATTTAACAGTTCATAGATAGCAGAATTTGATGCATCTCTGATGCTGTTAATGCTAGAAGCATTAATAATAAAGTTTTATATTGGAATATTTGCTACGTTCCCACAAGATTGATGTTGTTATAGTTTGTGAAACATTGTTAAAGAACAATGAGTAGAAACCAGTTCTGTCAGGGTATAAATGTTTTTACTATAACAGACATTCTAACAAATAATCAGGTGGAGGTGTTATGATAGGGATCAAAGATAGCTATGAAACCTGTGATGATTACATGTTCAATGATAACACCAATACTATAGACTGTGTGACTGTTCAGTAAAGACAACCCTGGAACATGTAACAGCTGTTGGAGTGTATAGACCACCAAAGTCAAGTGTTAATGACATAGAGGAATTCATACATTTCGTGCATGAAACATGAGGGGAAAATAATATTAGCTGGGGGCTTAAATTTACCAAAAACTGGTTGGAATAATACTGATTCAACAACCTTAGTAAGGAAATTATTCACAATGCATGTTCAGGAACAACAATTGCTTCAGACTGTAAAAAGAAACACCAGGGAATGGAACATACTAGACATTGTTTGTGTTCCTAAAGAAATTATTGTTACTTCAAGTCAAATTTTACCACCATTGATGTGCAGTGATCATGGGGTTATAAGGGTTGATTTGCTGCTAAATAATTCAGCCAACCTGAAATCTAAACCAATACACAAAAGATTAATTACTGACTATATGGAAGCAAAACAGTCACCATGTAAAACTAACTGGAGTGATGTGTTCAGAGGATAAACTGCAGATGGAATGTAGAACAATTTGAAAGAGAAATTGTTTGAGTGCAAAAAAATCAAAAAAAATGTTTAACATCAGGATCTAGGCATACAACATCAGAAAGATATATTATATTTCAATAAGAACAAAATAACTTGATTAAGAGTTGAGACAAAAATTTAAGGAACTGAAGAAAGGTTGAACTACAACTTTGAAAACTGAAATAAACAAGTTAGACAAACAAATTAAGCACAGTGGGATACAAGATCAAGAAAAAGTGGAAGAAAATTTATATAAAACATTAAGCACAATAAGAAACCTTTTTATATATGCAGAAGATGTGGAGGTAATAAAGACGTACAGATTAATAAACTGTGTAGATTCTAAAATTTATTCTCAGACACAACAGATTATAGATATATCTACAAAATCTTATGCAAAAACAGTTTGGCTCCACAGAAGGGATGATAAGCTTTCCTAGTGACATTCAGGTAACTACAGAAAATGGAATCAAATTAGATTATATTAAAAAAGAACTACACAAGCACAGGCAGGAGATGGAATGAGAACACTTCAGTAAGAACTTACAGTACCATTATATATATTCTTTATCAGGTCATATAAATATGGGGAGATTCCTCAAGACGGGAGACATGTGCTTTTTAAACCTGTCTTTAAGGGAACTGAGTGTAGAACAAACCCAAAGTCATATAGACTCTTAAGTCTACTTTCATGTCGTGGAAAAATAATGGATAATATTAAGTTATTGTCAGAATCGGATAGGCTGGGACTTGAAACCATATATCAGCATGCTCATGTTGAAAATAGGTCTATTACCACCTGTAACATGATGCTATATAACAATATAACAGCTATGAATGAAAAATTGTGCTGTGATGTAATTTCAATAGATTTAATTTCAGAATTTGACAGGGTCATGCACAAAACACTGATCAATACATTACAACAACTAGGTATCAATGTACTCTTGGTAAGATGGATAGCTGCATGGCTTACAAATAGGACATGGCAAGCATCATAAAGCAATGGACAGGTAAATTCTTGGTTACAGCCAGTGTCCCAAAGGGCTCTGTCCTAGGCCCTTACTTGTTTAGATTGTATCTTTCAGACCTTACTTTTTCATCTGAGGTGTTCTACAGTCTATATGCAGATGAGCCGAAATTGGGTAAACTGATTATATGTGTTACAGATAAGGCATGTCTGCAAAATAACTTGACTAAATTGTCCATTTGGGCAAAGGAGGATAATATGTTGATAAATACATCAAAAACTAAGCATAAGAGATTTGCAAGACATAAGTTGAAAGGTGGATATTTAATACAGCATTCCATGATTGAAACTATAAATTCATTTAAGGACCTGGATATAAGTAGATCCAGCTTTGAATTTTTCTAATCATTATCAACCAATTGGTTAATGATAGTCATAGAACTATAGGTTGCATAAAAGGATTTTTAAAGTCTAGGAAATCAGAAATGATGAAATCATGGTCTGTTAGTTAAATTAAACCTACACTTGAGTATGGAATAACAATATGGAAACCCTATAAGAAAACAAGCATGAGTAAACTGAAAAGAATACAGCGGAAATATACTGAGGGCATCCATGGATGTGAAAATCTAAGTTGTTATGAAAGACTAAAATATCTGAACTTGTACATTGTCTCTTATAGATATCTAAGAGGAGATCTTATTCAGGTATATATGATATTTAGAGTTTATCAGAAGGTACTAGGGAATCATCAGATAACCTATGTAGAAGATTCTATAGGACTGTGAAGTGTACTAATTGGTTCTCTGAGAGAGCAGCTGATGCATGGAACAAGCTATCAAATTACATTAAAGCAATTACTACCTTAGATAGTTTTAAGAACAGCCTGGGCACTTATTATGAGAACAAGTGTTTTGGTATAATGGCAGGCTAGAAGGGCATTAATGTTCATGCTTGAAATATTTGAATGTATGCATGTATGTATGTATGCACTCAACATGACATAGATGATTAAGATGTGTCCTTCTCATCTCCGTGGTATTCACTCCTCTTTCTTCATATGCCTTCATCTTATTACACAAATTTTATTTGAAGTTGTTGGCATTGGCATAGTTTTGCAAGACATTTCTGCACAGTGATATTCAGCCATGTTATGCTTGTGTTTCTCCACAAGGAAAATTAAGACTGATTAGTGTTTTGCCAAGTAAAATTGCCTCAGTGCAAAACGACAAAGCATCATGGTTAAGTTATATTCTTGGTGAATTTAACCGCATAGTCTTGCTTGTCCCAGCATCACTCTCTGGTAAATTAATCTTTTTCTGTGAAGAGATCATGTGTGCAAGGTGACAAAATGTGATGTTGGAACTATTTACAATGTTGGTCTCTATGCAACAAGAATTAAAATACAGATGTGCTAGTGTTGTCAGTGTCAAATGTCACAACAGTGTGGTGGTTTTCCAGACAAGGGTTAGCTGGTGCATGTGCCACCATAGCTGGAGAGATTTAGAACTAGCTATTACAGCAGCTATATTCTTGACGTCCATTGCAGATTTTTATATTTCTGTTTGGCTTAGTTAGCAGACCTCATGTGACTTCCAGTTCTGTTGATAAAGATATTGCACATCTATATTCAGCCAGTCACAGTTTAGGAGTTGTATATCCTATTCTTTATGAGATAACATGTGAAACAAGTACTACTGACAATTTGAACACTCTTAAGCATTGCCACTTTTTTGATACTGGAATAAAAACTGACCTTTGACAGTCTATTGGCTGCAGTCGTGTTTTCCAAAACTGCAGATAAATTCCAAGCAGTAGTGTAACAACATTGTTTTCCATAACTTTAAGCAATTCAGAGAGAAATCTATCCCTTCATGTGGTATGGTGATCAATAATGCTTTCTAGGTCCCATGTAACTTTATTTTCCAAGATGTTTGACTCCAGATCACAGAACAATGCAAAAGAAGTGTTCCTCAAAATGTTATATATGCTTCTTTTCTAATGTACTTGATCAGATTGCACCAGACACTGTAAACACAGCTGTACCAAGAAAAACTGCCACCTTCTTCAGTCAGAGTAAAAGTACTTCAATATTTACCTCAGAGGGCTGACATTACTAAAAGCTAAAATAATATGACTTCACTTCTTACTAAATTCATTGTGTCACTTGATAGTAAGGGAAGTAAAAGTAATACCCAAATATCACATCCAAAATATTTTTTAAAGAAAACATATTTATTTATATCTGAGAATAAAGTTGTTAACATAATTAAAAATTGCAATCCAGCTATGAATAAACAATAAGATTTCTGTCCAAGACGTAAACATTTTTTTTATCAGACAAGGAGATATACTCTGAATAAGATAAGGTGCTTTCTTAAAACACTCAATGATCATATTAAATATACATCTACCCATCCACAACACATTTTTCCCCTTTTTATAAATGAGGATGGGGTGTCACTTCAACAATGACAACCATCTAGATCCAATTTTCACACTGTCAGGTAGCTAGCCATATTCACATAAAAAGGACATAGATACAACTACCATTTTAACACATAGTAAAATATAATTCGACAAAATGTCAGGAACAGGAGCTACAGTATTTCAATTTATGTCACTGTATCTACTTAATAAAATATTAATAATACGCAATATACATAGGGGGAGTGTCCTTAAAAGCATATAGCAACTGACATTGCTGCTTTAAGCTATAACCGAAACCTGGCTTGCTCAAATATGTTCCACACTATACAGTTGAAGAGCAGATACCTCTCAACTGTTCTGATTTTTGCAGAATGTCCAGATTTTTGCCTTTTCTTGTTCTGTTCCTCATAAAATTTGTGGCTTTATGACAAATCACTGAGGACTGAAGTTACTTGTGTTTCAGACTTAATATCCTTCAGAAAATGCATGCGATGCCAAATCCTATTTATTGAAACAACTTTCTAAGATTATAAGATCAATATTTAAAATCTGTTCTACAGCAGTCAACTGTCCAGATTTTCACAGAATGTCCAGATCTTTGCTTCATATTTTTGATATGTTCCTCATACAATTTGTGGTATTCTGGCAAATCAGTGAGGACTAAAGTGGCTAAATATGGACAAACATTTGAGGTTCAGACTTCATATCCTTTAGAAAATGTATGTTGATGCAAAATCTGTTATCCTAGCACTTTTCTACATTTATAAGGGCAATATTTAAAAATCGTCCCTATTTTTGGGCCTTTGTCCCACTTTTATTAGTGGCTTTGTCCAGATTTCTTGTTCTAAGAGGTTGAGAGGTTGTGTGAACAAGATTTTAGAAAGCTGAACAAGTGTAAAAAACATTACAGTTCTAATTTAACTGAAGCTGAGTTTAGAGCTTTAAGTTATATGGCCAACAAAAAAGAATGGCGTATAATGAAAGCTGATAAAGGGGGCACTTTAGTAATAATGAAGTCTGAGGACTACATTGCATCAATGAATGAAATGTTAGATGACCCCAACAGTTATAAAATAGTTAACAAAGATTTTATAGTCAAAAGTTTCAGTAAAATTGATGTATTATTATTTGATCTGTTCACACAAGGCAACATTGACAATATTACGTATGATTTCTTGTGTATTGAATATCCCAAGATAGCTACCTTGTTTGGAATACCTAAACTACACAAACAGGTCAATAATATACCATTTAGACCTATTGTTTCAGCAAGTCATTCTAAGACCGAGAGTATCTCTATTTGGTTAGACAAACATCTGAATCCTATTGTTCAAAAAACAAAGTCTTATCTTAGAGACTCTTGGCATTTGCTAGAACTGTTAAGTGAATTTAACATTTGTGGTAACACATTTAGTTTTGCAACCTTAGATGTTAAATCACTTTACACTAGTATTGACCAGACTATTGGGGTTGAATATCTAAGGGAATATTTAAGTAGACACACAGACACAAATAATGATTTAGTTAACACCATATGTGTTTTAATGGATATAGTACTAGAAAATAACTTTTTTGTTTTTGAAGAGAGATTTTTTCAGCAAACATCAGGGGTAGCAATGGGGTCAAGGGTAGCCCCAAGTTTTGCAAACTTAGTGATGACTATGTGGGAGATCAAGTTCTTACATCCACATCCATCAAGTTTTCGTATTCTCTTCTATAAGAGATACATTGATGACTTGATTTTTTTGTGGAATGGAGACTTTGACTCCTTTGTCAAGTTTGTCGATGATTTAAACAAGTCTACTAACTTTCTGAAGTTCACTATAGGTCACTTCGGTGCTGACATTAACTTTTTGGACATTCACTTAGGTTTAAATGATGATAAATCTAAATTTGAGAGCGACATTTATAGGAAGCCTACTTTCGTGAACCAGTATTTACATCATGACAGTTTACACCCCGAATTTATGAAGCGAGGTGTTGTCAAAGGACAACTGATTAGACTGAGTAGATTAACTAGTAGAGATGAAGTGTTTTTTACTGAGATTGACAAATTGCATAACTTTTTTCTTGACAGAGGTTATGGCAATAGTTGGTTAAAAGACATTCAGAAAGAAGTAGTAATCTTGAGAACAGATAAAGCTTGTCCGATTTTACGTAAATCTTCAATGACACACAACATTTTAGATACAGCTAGCACTACTACAGTTTGTGAATACAAATTGGCTTTTCCTATTCCTATTTCTAATGAAATGTCGACAATTAGGAACATTTTACTAAACAACTGGAAAGTTGTTTTGGGTAATAAAGACCTAAGTTCCATTATAGGCAAGATTCCATCTTTCATATACAAAAAAACTGTTAACATCAAGAGTATTATAGAGAAAGTTAAGGTGTCCAAAGTGGAAGCGGTCAAGCAAGGGACATTCCCATGCAACCAATGTAAACAATGTAGGTTTATTTCAGGTAGTAACATCATATATTTGAAAGGTATAAATAAAACTATCTACACAAAGGGTCACTACACTTGTAAGACACAATGTGTAGTGTACATTGGAGTGTGTGACAAGTGGACACTTTTATATAGGCAAAACTCTTAGAACTCTAAAAAAGCGTATCTATGAACATCAATTAGCTATTAAAAAGAAGGACAGATCAAATGCTTTAGCTAGACATGCTTCATCTTGTGACAATTTTAAGAAGTTTAGATTTTCTATACTTGAAAAAATTAGTGAAACACAATTTTCAGGAAACTTCAAAGTAAAACTAGAATGTCACGAGGCTATGTGGCAGATCTTGTTAAATGCAGATGAGCCTCCAGGGCTAAATGATGTTATCAACATCAAATGTTTTTTACAAGCACAAAGTCTATAATGGTTTACTAGTATATTGTTCAAAAAGTTTAGAGATTCAAATGTGAACATTACCACTTACTTGTTTGGTTAACTTTCTGAGTTTATTTTGATGTTTAGGATGATACATCAATTTAGAAACATTTCCGTTTTAATTTGTAATTAATTACAGGAAGAAGTATGTCACATGACTATAACAAATCTGTATTTAAACAGGTTAAGAAGTTTTATTAACATTTCTGATGAAGTTCAAGTGAAAATAAAATTGAACGAAACGCGTAAATACGTTTATTTGATTTCTGACTATTTGTTTCCTCAGCCTGAGATTTGGCGTTTATTTTATCTGGTTTTTGTGTTCGTGGTCTTTTTAAGGTTGAGAGGTATGCATGCATGACAATGTGTAAAAGAATAAACATACAGACTACTACAGTTCTATTGATAGGTTCAAGAACCAGTCCAGAAAATAGGACAGTAAATAAAAAGGTACAAAAATCAATATGTGAATAGAAATCTTTGAAAAATAAACAAATATTAATCTGTATAGCATACTTGTACATATAAAAAACAAGCCAAATGGCAACAATAATAAAAAAAAGTTAGCCACCAAGGTAGTATTTCTGTGAAACACAAGTTTATTTAGCATTAAATACTGCTAAAGTAAAACCAACTAAGCGCTTTTGTCAGGAAACATGAATTGGCTTCATCAGAGTCATTCAATTGTGATGTAACTTCCTTTATATACTCTAATTACCTAACCAATTATTCATGATTTTGCTTGCATCAATGAAATCACCCTGATTAAACTTAAAGGCATACTTCCCCTGAATATGTAATATACAAAACAACATGCTGTATACTACAATAATCAATACATTCAAGATAAAAATGTTAGTGTTGGTGCTAATAATAAACATAAAAGTATAAAACATTGTTACAAAAATAGACTTACAAAACATAATTGGTTTGTTAGTTGCAGTCAGGTAAGTGTTTTCACAGTACACTTAAAACTAAACCTCTGCTGCCAATTGCTTCAAAAAAGGAGCTATTGAACAATAATCATTTAAACCTGGCTTGCAACAAGCATTTAGTCTCAGTTGCCATTGAGTTTCTCTGGCTTCTAATTCTAATTCATCATCTCCACCCCTAGAGTCACTCTGTACTCTATCAATGACAAAGAATATGATGAATTATGGTCTACATTTTTAATTCTATTTTTGTAACAATATTGTATACTTTTATGTTTATTATTTGTACCAACACTAACATTTTGTATCTTGAATGTATTGATTATTGTAGTTCATAGCATGTTGTTTTGTGTATTACATATTCAAGGGAAGTATGCCTTTAAGTTTAGTTCAGGGTGATTTCATTGATGTAACCAAAATCATGAATAATTGCTTAAGTAATTAGAGTATAAAAAGGAAGTTACATCATAATCAAATGACTCTGATGAAGCCAATTCATGTTTTTTGGCAAAAACACTTAGCTGGTTTTACTTTAACGGTATTTAATGTTAAATAAACTTGTGTTATACACAAATACTGCCTTGGTGGCTCACTTTTTTATTTTTATTATTGTATACTTGTACATATGTTACAGAAGCCTCTGAGAACACATGTTTAGTCTATGAACATTTTTAGCAATTCTTTTTTCCTTTTTTCCTACTTCAATAGTTTTAATTGTATCATCAGCTATTGGGTCACTTGTATATTCTCACTATTTAGTTACAGACTTTTTGCTGCCAGCATCAATAAACTCAAAAACTCACACTGATTTATCATCAGATTTAAAGTTGAAAACTCCTTCCATTACCCTCTACAATACTGCATGAAAAGTATGCAATCCTTGGGCTGACCAAAAATTTGCTCCCACATCCCAAGGGCATCTATGTCACATCTACAACAAACTGGGTCTAAGGAAATATCCTTAATTAAACTAGATTATAACATCTGTAGACATTTCCTAGAAATATAATAAACATTACAGTTTTAGTTGCATATCTCTGTAGACAACAAATCCATTTTCGACTAGCTTTGTCCAATTCTTCTTTCACTGTGTCTATGTCTGTCTCAGGTAATGACTGTATTGTCATTTAGTTCCCATAACAGTTTACTTCCTTTGCTAATTATCTCATTACTAACTGGCAAGACTCTTCTTTCTTTCATCATTAATGACATCAAAGTTATGAGGGTGGGTTGTCTCCCCATACAAGTACTTTTCAGAGAAGGTTATTTAGGAATTATAGTTTATATTAGTGTTTAATAACAAAAGCCCATAGAGGGAGACAAAAATACTGATAGCCTAATTTGTCCTGAATAATTGAAGAGCTATGTTGATATGAAGCTTCTTACAAAGCATAAAATACTTCTGGGCATGTTAGTGTATTTATATTCTTTGAAGGACAAAATTGCAGTGACTATGTCAACAATGTAAACTTGAAAACCATACTTCTACAAGCAATGTACCCCTGACAAAGGACAATTTTATGAAAATATAAGCTGAGGTTCTTTACTCTCAATATTTTCTGAAAAAAAGTTAAAAAAATGCTGCTTCAAAAGGAAAAAGCTGTAATTCAATTGTCCATCCCACTTGGAAAGTCAAATGTATTCTGTGTAAGAGTTTAAACAAATGTGATAGTTATTTAGAGAGGATGATGGATTAGTCAGTGCATCTGCTTCCTTTAATATGCCAAGTGCGGCAGACAAACAAATACATTGTGATAAATGTGAAGAGCAGTCTATCACCCCAGAGGTCAGCTGTGACAGGAACATATGATCAGCTTCTCAGACAGCACAAGAGCACGTTAACATAACTTCTAACAGCAACTGCTACTAAACTTAACATCTTGCTACCGATACAAAGAGAGACACATGATTTGACAAATTGATTTCTTAAACAATTGGGGCCTGGGTGCAACTGAAACCGAAACATTCTAGTTTGTTTCACTTTAAGGCAGCAGTGCTGCACTTCAGCGTATCTTTTAAGATGTAAAATGTTTAAACAGATCTATTTAGTTCTTTTTTTTTAGATTTGACATTCAGAAATATACACATTGTTGATCCGTGTAAAAGAACTATATAGCTAATGTGTTCTTCTCTGGGCTATGACATCACAATACATACATGTGATGAATTTAAGTCATGGCAACAATGCAGCTACCATGATTAGATCTAAGAGTGCCACTGCCATTACCAGTACACTGTGGAACAAGATTACCAGCATATTTGTTGCCTGAACTAGTAGAGGTACAGAATACAATGGATACTCTCTCACTACTGCCTCCTAGGGACTTAAGACAGTCTTGCCCTGACCTTTTGCTTCTCTGAACTACACCTAAATACATTCTATTCTGCTTTGATCTGCAGAGTCCAAAAGCCTGGAAAACTGAGACAGTAAGCAAAGCAACTAAACTCCAGGCATGTTTAACCCCTACTGATGGAAGTAGTCACTCATATTTTTATTGATTTACCAAGTTATTCAAATCCAACAGTTATGTCAGCACTCAGTATTAGTCATCTCCTAAGGCAAAAACACTGATAGCACCATGATTTGTCCTTTCATAGTAAGCACAGGGGCTTTTAGCTAAATGCATGTAGTATGAGAATTCCTCACAGGTAGGTGAGTTTGAAATCCGAGCCTGGAAGGTAGCTTAACTTGAAATTATTCTTTGTTACATGGGCATTCACTGTACAATAGCCTACAACAGTTTTCTATTCCTGTCTTTTACTGAAAAACACATCAACAGCCACACTCATTTAATGCTAATTGTAAAATGGAAGAAAAATCTAATGAATCTTGCTTAATCAACAACTAAACAAAACGAGAGAACTACTATCAAACATATCAGAAATAATACCAATCCATTAGTACCACACAACGAAACACAGCAATGCATTAAAGGCAACAAAGCACATACATTAAATAGATACAGGAACATATTATAACCAGACCACCATGTTATATAAAAAGACAAAAGCATAAATACTAAATACTGAAAACAGTTAAGAGTTCGTCAGTGACAGCTTGTTTTTCATATATTGAATTTCTTTTTTCTTCTGTAACTTATGTGTATGAGAAGCAGATAACAGCACATAATAACAAGCTCAGAGATGCTAAAATAATGCATGTTCATAGGTTCATAGGTGTGTACTAGGCTAATGACCACAAGTGTTTTTTTAAACCTAGCCATGCATCCCAAATCTGTGACAAGTTCTGGTATCCTTGATAAGTGTAAGCAGGGGCTTGAGAGATGAAACATTTACAAGCAGGGTCCTGGGAAGTGAACCATTTGCAGGCTGCCTGTGTCCAATAGAAAGACAGATCCTAAAGAAGCAATGAATTTCCTGTTGCTCATCCAATTGTTCAAGATGAATTGGGTTAAGGAGGAACTCTACTTCACATGGATGGGGAGCCTGTTCCAGAGAAAGGTAGCCTCTAGGGTACATACATATCTTTTCTGCAAACCTGATACACCTCTGAGGAAATCTCATCTCTTACAGTGTACTGCTGCATGCAGTTGTATTCTTTCTCCCCATCCATCCAAACAGTGGTCATAAACCTACAATGTATGGATTTTTAGCTATTTTACTGTGTAGTATCAAAGCAACCAAGCCTGGAACATTAAATCTCAAGGAATACAATAGACAGAAAGTAAGCAATTTGTTGTTTTACAGAAAATGTAAATCACAATTTTTAACTGTGAATAAAAAGGTTTCTCAGTGTGTTGTAATACACAAAATGCAAATCATCAATGAACATACTCCATAGAAACTGGAGGCTGTGTGCAATCAGGGGAAGAGAAAACTTGCCCTAAAAACTAAATGCATGTCTGCCTCCCCATTAGGTCATTTTGGGTCAAACATTTAAATTCTCACCAAAGCAGTTCTTTAAATGCTGAAGACACCTTACAGGACACAGCTATTAAGAAAGTGGAAGTTGTGTAATCACCACCCCTACTAAAGTGAAAATGCAAAAAAGTGACATGAAATGGGCAGCGCTTTTACCAAATGTCTCTCAAAAATCAGCTGTCACTGCATGCAGACAAACAAAAGCAACCAATCTTGTTTTTCAGACGCTGGTTTTAAGTTACTACTAGGATATTCAGGGTACTGAAAGATCTTCAGTGATTGTCACAGGCACAACTTTTTATCTTACCTGTTAAAGAAGCCAGTAGTTCAAAGTCTGCAACCTGAATGTATTGTATGGCCAACAAAGTACACTTGCTCAGACACGTTCAAAATGCAATAGCAAAAGTGGTCTAGCAGTCCCCAAAAAACAGAACATGTAAAATAAACAGAACAAATAAAATTTCAAAAAGTCATAAAAATTAAGGAAATTCATCCCCACTTCTGTTTTGCAAGCACATCTTAACAGAGAAACAGAAAAATTATAAGAAAACAGTCCAATTATTCAGGAAATCTATTCTGATACATAACGTTAGACTTACTGTCTGTGGTTCGAAGATGTACATTAAATCTTACCTCAGTATGTGAGGGCCTGCCAGCTCACCACACCTCAAATGAGGAAGGGGGGGGGGCTGCTTCCTTAATTTGCAGTTTTCATTATTCAGGAAGTGCATTTAAAGTAAAGCAACCACCACAAATCTACAAGTAAACTACATTGATCATTCTGATTGTTCATTAAAACACCTTATACCACCACCAGTCAAAGTCAATGACTTCTGAACGTATCTTCAAGAAACATCACTCATGTCCACTCATACCCACTCAACATTAAGTGCCAACAAACACAAAATTGCTGCTAAAAGCACAAGACTAAGACGAAAGCAATTTATCTGAACACATACATATATACATTCAGTGAAAGTAACAAAAAAGGTATACTAAGAAAAAAATGTATCAGTTCCCTGTCTTTCCTAATATGTGTCACATCCTTACTGTGTCATCAAGGCCAATTAAGAATGTTCACTTGTTTGCTACAATGAAGAAATAGCTATTCTAAAGAACTAAGTGCAATCCTTAGCCTTGCTAGTCATAGTAGGGTGTAGACAGACTATATACTGTATTTGTCATTTAAATAGCTGAGCTTTTTTGGTTCTGGTAGTTATTATTAGTCAGCCTGTAGCTTTTCATAACTCATTTGCACATCAAGCCCCTTTTCTCTGTAACTTTTTGCAGTTTGTTTTCCAAAATGTGCAGTGGGCAATCAACTTTAACACTTGAATACTAGGTAGCAGACATCATGGAACTGGAGGAAACATGTTCTAGTAGACAGCTGCAAGTATGGTACCTTCCTAGTGCAGCTACACTGAAAACTACCCATATGATTAGAGTGCACTGTCAACTATTGTACTCAGCATGTATTCATTTTGCCTTTAAGTATGTCACAGATATAGGCATGAGGTAATAGATGACACTGAAGGTACTTACTCCTATCAAAGATAGAAATTTAATTTAAGTTATTAGATTTAGAAACTAGTAAGCTGCCGGTTTAAGGTGTTCATTTGAAACTCCAGTGAAAAATTATAGAAATTCCTTTCTTTTTGAAAAATAAATAGAAAATACAATTCCTCTGCATTCATGCATACTTTAGTTAGTTAGCAACAAAGCTATTGCTTCAAAAATCACAATTAAGAAAGAAGACAGCATGAGTCCACTCCTTCCTTTTATTCTTTGTTTTATGTAATGATTTTATTTGGGACATGTGTATCCATTAATTCATTATAAAACTGTGATTAATGCCTTGTTTGTATACTAACACTGTAATTTATAAAGCATTTTACAGAGCCATAACATAAAGCATATCCATGTCTATAGGCCCGTAAAGGCAATTATGTAAAAACAAACACTCTTAGCCTGCAACTTCATGCCTTGTCATGCATTTAACACGCATTTATAATACAGCCAACAATCTCTCATGCCTCAATGTTTAAAAAGAAAACTATGAAAGCATAATATTTGGAGATATATAAGACTTTGGGTGGGATAGTCCTAAGGAAAAATAAGACAAACAATTCAGTGCAATAGTTTTGCAAAAGAATAATACATTTATCAGTAGCTCAGAATGTAATACCATTTTCTTAAAGAATACTGTCTCTCTGTTTTAAACTACAACACTAAGAATTACGATCAGGTTGCTTATAATAATCAGACTTTTATGTCTTTAGAAAATTGATTCCAAGCGATTCATCTTGAGAGTGAAACTTTTTTTTAATCCATTTCAATGACATAGAAAATGAAGTTATGATCAATAATATGATTATTTATTTATTTATTGATATTTGGTGACCAGGAAGTTTGACTGGGTCAGAAACCCATTTTCAGTGGAAGCCTGGAGAGAAAAGCTCCAGCAGTTACAATAACAGCACAGAAAGTAGTTAGACATAATAGTCAAATATTAGACAAATCATAAAATTATACATAGTTGTAGGATGCACATTAGGTGGTACGGAAAGCCTGATAATTATTTACATTAGGATATTTTTACAAAAAGATTGATACAAAATATATAGTGGTCATATAGCAGATGATTATTCTTTGTACTATGTGAGGAGGTTTTGTTTTATTGATGCATTAATAATTTAAAAATGTAGGAATGGAAACTGCCTAGCTGCTTTAAAAGGTGCAGTTCACCTTGTATTGCCACTCAAATGGTAGTAACAAATGAAGTGCACTGCTAACCATCCAGCAGTTTAAAAAGATGTTAGACATTTCACTCTGCCAGACTTTTGTTTTTCCTTGTTTTGGGGAGACTGTACTTTCAAACCTGTCATATGTTTTCTAATGTAATGTCATGAATGCTGCCTGTGAGACAGGGCACAACTTCTCACTAACAAGGTTAATATATAAAAACATCACTGCAAGAAGCTTGTAATGTATGGAGTGTCATGGTTATGCTTATAAATTAGTGAAATAAATGACTTGTTCAGCACCTTTCTGATGTCAGACAGGTGCTTAATAATTGTTCCTGTGAGTAATGCAGCAGCCACAGTAAAAGATTGTCAGGAAGTTGCTAAATCAACTTAAATGCTTCATTCTGACTTTTTGAATACCTAATGAAGTATTTATTGATTTTCTAATGCTCTTCTTTGGTGGCAACTTTTTATGTGTGTTATGATTTTTTTGGACATGGTAAAGCTCCATACACTGTAAAGAAATAAGATCAGGTGTTTCTGATTATAACCTGGTAAGTTATGTGTTCTCAACATGGATGTAAAGATTCATGTCTTCAGAATTACTATTGAGGCTAATTTCTTGTCACCATTTCTCAAACAGATAACATCTTGGTTAGGATCTGAAACTCAGCCATAATTCTCAATATTAGAACAATTTCCTTAGCATAGAAGCATAACATCATAGAATGCAAAAGACAATTGGGTCATGTGGCCAATTATTCCTTGCCAATGCCCACCATAAGACAATAACTCCTTTTCTAAATAGGCTAGTCATTACAGGAATGTGAATATGTAAATATCCATCCGATTGTTTAATTCCTTCCTAAAGGGAGACAGTGTGTCATATTGCTTGGAGTAGAGAAGAAGCTTGTTTCAGAGAAGGGAAGTCATTACTTGATAAATCTGTTGCTCCACCATGATTTTTTATTTGCAGAAGCATATTCAGATCTCTGATTCTAGAGCTCCCTAGACTGTTTCTTTTGTAGAGAAATAATAAGCTATTATCCCTAATGCTCAGAAGAGAAGGCTTAGATTACACCTAAGAAGTCTATAAATCACATAATACAGGGACAAGTCTTCCAACCTCTCTTGAGGGCTCAGGTTCTTTATGCCTTGATCCTTTTTTCTCATAAACCTTCAGGGTCTCTCTAACTGCTTGATATTTTTGGTAAGAGACTTCCCAAAGGGGGCATTGTGTTAAATGATGGGCCTGATCAGTGCAGAATATAGAGCTGTATGTATTTTGGATCTACAGGGAAAACTCTTTTTGGTCATTTGTGCCTGATAAGATTTCCTGATCACTGTTGCAACATGATGATCAAAGGAGAGGGAATTATCTACTCGGGTTCCTAGGTCTCTCACAACATGTTCATTTTAAAGAGGGGTGTGTTCTATACTATAAGCTAGAGGGTTTGTTTAACATATGCATTAGTATTGCATAATTTTGTAGAATTAGTCTTAGCCCATTTCCATAGCCACGGTTATTAAAATATGTAAGTTCACTTTATAGCTTTTGCATGGCAGAAATAAATTTGAGTATAACACCCAGTTTACAATCTGTAAACATTGTTAGCCAGAGTTTCCAATTTTTGATTTTATGTTTAGAAAATCCCCAGGACTTAATAAAATCTGTGTAAGCACAGAGTAGAGCCTACACTGAATGTTACCATGCCTGTGTACTTTGTTCACACTCAGCAGCGTGCCATGCATATTAATCATGGTGTGTTGCCAAGGAAGACCTGAGAAACACAGGTGTTGAATCAGTGTAGAGTGAGATGTAGGGCTAACCATGTCCACAGATGACTGTTAAAACAAAAGTCAAAATGATACTAGACAAACCAGTAAAACAATAAAGACATAGCGGCCTCTTTATTAACTGTTAAGCACTTTTTGTTTGCATAGAATAGCAAACTTCATCAGCCAAATTTAAAAAAGAGATAAACGCCTTATATAATTTTAATTTTTATTTTTTTAATTTTAAATTTTAATTTGATTAAAATTATATAAGGAGTTTACCTCATTTTTAAATTTTTCTGATGAAGTTTGCTATTCTCTGCAAACAAAAAGTGCTCAACAGTTAATAAAGAGGCTGTTTTTTATCCATTTTGGCTGCTACGTCTCTACTGTTTTACTGGTTTGTCTATGTCCACAGATGAGTAAGAGATTCCCCAGACTGTCCTTTAGTGTTATGTTAGTATTTTTTTTTTAATAAAAAGTCATGTTTGCGTAGCGTGGCGCGGCATGGAGAACAGCAATGCTAAGCAGTACCCAGACAACTGCCAGACATCTAAAAATAGAAACCGGATGTATTTAATTATTTACTTAAATGTATGTTTAAGTGTACCTGAGTGTGTTTGCATATTGCAGTGTGGTGCTCAGCACTGCTTATAGGTAGCTCAGTGTTACATATAAAGGTACACCTGATGTCTGACTATATACGTAGCTTAATGGGTAGAGTCACAGCTTCATGTGTAGTAGGTCCAGGGTTTGAAAACATGGAATGCAAATAAGTATTTAATTTTAATATACACATTTTGCAGACTAATTTAAAATATGGCTCTGCTGTACTTTGCTGAGACTTGGTAAGACCTGCTAAGTGCTGCATAAACATGATAATGGCTTCCAATGTTTATACACTGCTTGGCACTGCTTAGCTAGTTTGTGCACTGCTGAGCTCTGCTAAGACTGCAGTTCTGCGAGTTTTCCTGCTTCTCAACTCAGCTGCACTGGTTTGTGTGGTGCCAAGTGATACAGTGCTTTTTTGAATGTTGCCCAGTAATGTGTAAGGGTGAGAAAACAACCTATTTTATGCCCAGTAGGTGGGAATACAGCAGAATCTGTTTGAGTTCTGTCTCTGAAAGGTACTATGACTGGTGTTGGTGAAGGTGCATGCTTTCGGACACAGCACTGGGTCATTCTGGAGTCCAGGGTCATGGATGACCAGCTACTGCAGAGAGTTTTCCAGGGCTTAGAGTGCAAGGAAGGGGCCTGGGACCAGCCGGCCAGAGAAATCACCAGTGTTACTGGTATCCCCAGCACAGGTGAGCAGTGTTGTCACCACCAGGATGACCTGAAACATCAAAAGGGGGATCTCTTGGACACCTGTGTCTAAGACGTTTGGGCAGGGAATGGCCCACAAGAATGTAAGTAATTCTACCTCTGTTTCACCAATATCTAATCTGAATGTTTGCAAAACTGGTATGCATAATGATGTGTGTCTGTCCCAACAGCTGCATAGCAGAGGGCTCAAAATGTTGAATCGCATGCCAGACGCCTGGCCAAGTTGTGCCATGAGTGTGGTGAGTATGGATGTATTATGCTAACTGTAGTGAAATAAGCAAGAAAGGCTAAAGCATTAACTGCATTAAAGTATATACAACAAAGTCTGTAGTGCAATAAATGTGCAATTAGAGCATGAATTGCAAGAAATGTATAACGCAAACTGTTGTGTAATAACAACACAAAACCATGCCAATAACTGCATTAAAGTATACACAATAAAGTCTGTAGTGCAATAATTGTGAAATTAGAGCTGTTTTGCAAGAAATAAATAATGCCAACTGTTCAGCAATAAAATGCTGATCAGTACCAATGCAGTAGAGCTGCATGCATTCAGGCTGTAAGGTAATGTGCTGCAGTCAAGTATAACACTGTTATAGCTGTAGAATGCAAATCCAATGGCTGCCAATTGTGTTGTTTACCACATATGGTACCGTTCAAGGCTGTCTCTAGGCCAATATTGTTCACATAATGTTCTGTCATCCACAAACATCAGGTAAGCAAGGTATATGGGTGAGGTAGCCCACTCCATGATCTGACATTGTTTGTTGACTTCACAGATATTTCGACCCACTAACAATAATGTGCGTACCCAGTATTGTTAGACTGATATATATCATACCTACTATCATTATTCTTTTATTTCATGCATATGTGTTCTACTATCATTGCAATCGTGTATAACACTGTAGTAGTACTAGTAGTACTGCTAGGTCATATTTTGGTTCCAGGTAAGCTCTAGGCAAATATCAGTCAGTCAATAAACAGCAGTGACTTAGTAGCACAGTTTTTATAAATGCTCTGTATATAGTACATTTTGCCTCACACAGACCATGGTTTGAATCCAGTGCTAAGTAGCACTAAATATTATTGTAGCAAGCATGTAATGCTCACAAATTCTCTATGCACATCAACCACAGACGAATGGGTGAGGTAGCCCATACTATGAATAGAGTGTTGTGTGTTTAGATTTCCCAGACTGTTAAAATCATTAACAGGAATGTGAAAAATCAGCAATGTGCAGTCAAAAATAATATATGTACTTCTGGTATGGCTGTATGTCTGCAGTGTCTGTTAAAAGTTGCTGCAATCATGGGCACTGCTACTGGGTTCTATTCCCATGCCTGCCAACCAAGGCATGTCTGCTGTTTAGTGTCTGTGCTGTGCAAATACATGTCTCTCAATTGTCAAGATTTCACATTATGTAATTAACAGTGCGTAATCTGCCTGTTACAGGAATGCCATGGCAATGAGTACCTAGATTGCACAATATCACTCTTTCAGCCCACAGAACACCTTGGTAGTTATATATGTCCACCTGAAGTGCAAGTGTTCTATGCAGGTGTGTACCCACAGTTGTTATCATTTGGCCCATTCTGTCCCATGCATATAGCTTGAGAGGTATGTACATACTACATCAGCTGCAGGTTACTTGTACTCACTGTAAACTTAAAGAAAATACAGACCCATAGAGTAGATGGCGGTACTGTTGTCAAGGAGGTAAGCTGCAATGTTACTAACTGACTGATTTTCTCTCTCTAGTCACCCCTTATCTTCATTTATTTATTACTGTTATTCATTAGTTATGGTTTACTATTAACATATGTTGGTACATTAACTATTTTTGGGACATGTGTTATTATTGTTATGTATTATAATGGATGCATATTAACATATCTTGTGAAATTACCTATTTTGTTGACCTTATGTTGTAGCTGATACTGGCATGCTGTTATGCTGACCGCTCTGTTTTCATTGTTGTGTTTCACATAATTTACATTGATATGTGATTGCATTATTTCCAATGTTCTGCCATGCTATTACTAACAATGTTTTGTTAATAACAGACCTATACTTATTGCTGTATCTCCATTACCACAGGAAGTCAGGGTATGCCGGTTACTGATGATTCGCCTACCTTGCCTCAACTGGCCGTGGCACTGGGTCCTAGTACATCTGAGACCCATGCTGGTGGTGCCCACTCCCCTGCACCTGCACCACCTGTAGCATCAGGTGGAACTGCCTAAGAGGATGGGGCCCAGCCTCCCACAGGGAGTAGTGTCAAGGGGGCGGCAGTCAACCAGGATCAACTGCCAGTCATGTTGTGCAGGATTGTTCATCAGAGCTATGTATGAATACCAAACGTGCCAGATTGAGAGCTGGCCTGGTGTGGCAGGCTCACCTTGGCACCCAGCCTCCTGCACAGCCACCCATGAGGCAGTAAAGGAAGTGTGTCAAATGTCCCACGGGTGGGGATGTGAATCATGCTGCTGCCATCTGGAAGCATGTGCAATTTGGTTCCACAATTCTCTCCCCATCCAAGGTGCTTACCCCCCTCAAGTGTCACACACCCCCATCTGCTGTCTTGTCTGTTTTGTCTGTCTGCAAATGCATCCTCTACTACCCAGCTTACCTCCTCATATGTACCTATGTTAATTCCCCTACATTCCACTCTTACCTTAAAAAATAAACACGGGCATCTGTCGCAAAAAACAATATCGCCCCATACATAGCTCTCCATATAGCACACATGTCCACTGGATACCACTAATCCGGTCTAATTGGATTGAATATGCAGTTATGTTGTCCTCACCCTTCTCTCTGGGGTTTGAGAGTCCAAATTCATTAACAAAATCTGTCAAAATGCACATCTGTTGCTGTACAAGGTCTTTCCTACACCCTTCCTGCACATCCCTAACTGCCTTTCACTATGTTTTTCCCCCTGCTTTTCCCAATTTCACTACTTTCCTATCACCCCCTTTTTCTTTTCTTTATAGTTTTTAGTGCAGGTTTGCACAAAACTAAGTGAAGCAACACAGTGAGGCACACCGTGCTGCTTCACTTAGCTAAGATTAAATGAGCTTTAATGATTAAATGTGTTTATAGCATTGTTAGATACATGTAGAAAATGAACACCTATGTCAAGTTTGAAACCCAGGCCCCTCTCAGTTACAGCCCACTGCATTAACCCACAATGCCACACAGAGTTTATGTAAGCCTGGTGTTTCCAGCAAAACATACTGATTGCCACTTACAGGCATTAGGCATGTAACTGAAATAAAAACTAACGGGAAAAATGGGAGTGTACCTTGGACTCTGTTGCAGTAATACACTAGTAGACAACCAAAGACATAATAATGGATGTATGTGAGGCCTGTAATGGCAGGTATATGTGCCCTTTTATCAGCAACGTGTGAAAAGACACCTGCTAAGGCAGTAATGGCAATGTACATGAAAAACTGAGACTTTAGTGCAGAAATACAGCTATATAAAGCCATGCAATGACTCAGTGGTGCAGTCTGCTAAATGCCTTGCATGCATAACATTTTGCCACACACAGTCCTGGGTTCAAATCCAGTTTTGTCTAGCATTTCAATTACATTATTGTGAAGTCAGCAAGTAATGACTGAGTCATGCAATCCTAATCCACACAGGTTACTGCTAGTTAATGAACTGCTACCATTTTTGCAAGTCAGAGGCCTGCAGGTAGGGACACACTACACATATCCGTATAGACTATATTTATGTTGCCTACTACTCTGTTATTGTCATTGTTGCAAAACAGACATACCTTAATCACATGCCTCAATTGGGCTATACAGGTTACCCTTACCCTGGCTCTGACATAATGACAGAGATGACACTGCTGCCACAGTTACAAATACAGCTTGCTGTCCTCACACGTGTCCACATCCCCTCACCCATGTGCGCTAGGCTGCAGCAGCAGCTGCAGCCTGTAGCATACACAGCTGTATGTAAAGGTATCTGATACAGACCTACCATACCTTCCAACCCACTAGAACAAGGGATCCAGACACAGCCATATTTAATGGGGGTAGGGCTAAGGCTCACAGATAAGTGCATGTGTAACAGTTTTCCCCTAAAAAGATAGTAGGTTGATAGAATAACAGCAATAGCACTAACATGCATATTCTGACAGGTATGAAGTCATTTAAGTGTGTCTGTTTCCTTACTGACCTCAACCCACAATGTTTGCCAGTGAACTGCCAGATGACCACTATGTCATGGGACACTGACCACACATAAAAGGCAAAACTTTGGACATAGCCCATAAATCACTACAGTTGACAGTTATAGCTCCTACCCTCTGCAATGTGGTACTCTCCACACATCGGCAATGTCTATCTTAACAACTAAGAAAGGGGCTCAGGTCTACATGAAGGCCTTATATATTGCACTGTGGTGGCATGTCATTGGCCATTGATAATGCAATTCAGCTGTTTTGGCTGCAATTAGCAATTATTTTATTCTAGCAATTGTCTAAGTTTATAAGATGAATATTTGAGATTTGTCCCTATTTTTGGGACTGTATTCCCCCATTATTGGCTTTGTCCAGGTTTTTTTGTGCTAAGGTTGACAGCTATGGCAAGAAGAGAATTCACTGAATATGTTTGAGGGCTGTATTCCCTCATTACAGCTATGGTGAGAACTGAATTCACTAAATGATAGCCATTTAAGTTTCAGTCTTCTTCTCTTTCACAAAGTAGCTGATTTGGCGTAGTGCTATGTTGCTCTGACTGTTTTGCACAGGGACCTTGGCAGTAAAATGTATGGTGGTAACACAGCATTTTATTTGAGCAACTTTCCAAGATTATACAAGCAATGTTTAATGTGTCCCTGTTTTTTGGGCTTTTGACCCCCCCCCCTATAAATGTTGGCTTTTTCCAGATTTCTTGTGCTGCGAAGTTGAGATGCAGTTGAGTATTGAGTAGATTTTACAAGGAGGTGAGAGCTGCAGGGGAAGAGAAGTTTAGTGCTGCTTATGCTGAGTTGGCTTGCATTGTTAATAGCACAACAGTTTGTGTATTTGCTGTTGATGCAGAAGGCTGTAGGTTCTACTCCCACAAGGGGTGGATGCTGCTGTACTGAGAATGTCCTCCTTGGTGAAGATACTAACTATGAGCCTGTTATCAGTTTGACATCCATTTCCTCTTGCAATATTACTAGCTTATCATTTTTTTAATGTAATATAGGCAATTTATTCCTCAGGGGCAACATACACTATTTTTCGATGAAAGCAGGAAATATAAAGGTGTTTGCTAGCAGCAACCTCTTCATTAGTTACAAATTTCTTTAATGTGGAATTATTTAGATGACTTTTACTTCAGAGATTGTGCATATTTACTGATAATGGACTGTAGAATTGTGCATATTTACTGATAATGGTGGACTGTAGAATTGTGCATATTTACTGATAACGGTGGACTGTAGAATTGTGCATATTTACTGATAATGGTGGACTGTAGAAGTCTGAGTAGACTTTTATGATGGAAATGTTCTGAACTGGGCAGTTTTGTCATTATGGGTGCATGTGTTTTGTTTCATTGCTTGCTGGAAAAATGTTCAAAACAAATTTAAAACGCTATAAGTTCAGAGAGCCCAGGTGACATGTATCAAGGGTAGCAGACCTTATCATAAAGTATGAATGCAGGAATAAGCACTTTCAAGACTTCCTAGATGAATTTCAATTGGCTACTCTTTGCTTTAAAGTGGAAAAATACTGGCAGTAGTGCAGGATCTGATGAAGGCTCTATGAGATGAAAGCACTTATCCTTGTTTCTATGTCTGCCCTACTTTTTTTGCCACTTTATTGTTTTTTTAGTCAATAAATGTTTTTCTGTGGTGGCCTAACTCTGCTTGTTTTTTAAATAGTTTTGTTTGGTTGAGCAGCCTTTAGCCATCTGGAGTTTTTTATATATTTCTAAAGTTCAAGACTTGATCAACACATCCATTGTAGTGTTAAAAAAATCTGAAATTATGACTTCATAAAGTCAGATATTTATTAAAGATCAATACACATAAAACCATTACTAAATCTCCTTTATGTCTTAACACTAATTCACAGACTTGTTAGATAGCCCGACATATAAACAGTATATGGGTCTAAGCTGCAGTATATTACGTTGTTAGGGTGGAGCAAGTTCATCTAAAAGATTACTTTTGCCTAACATCTGCCTATAGCTTTCTTTGCATCCCAGAATAATGCTTTACCACCAACCAGTTAATAAACCAGTAATACCCTGCAAAGATCTGCGATTATCTAATTTTTTAATATTTGTTAACCAAATAAGTTATCTGGTCAAAGGCACTTTACAGCTATGACAACACCAGTTAATATAGACAACAGACTGAATTCAAGTTCATACATAGAAATAAAAAGAATGTAGTCATAATGATTATCACACTTGTTGTATATATAAAGCAAACATATTAAGAGGTATAAAAGGTCAAAAAATGTATCTCTACAATAAGGTATAATTAACTAGTTTCTGCATCTTCACAGATTTAAGGTAGACAGCAGGTTGTTGTATTTCCTTCAAGTTTTTATATCATACATTACTAAAATAAAGTCCATGGGTCATTCCTGTGATATTAATTGAATTTTTCTAAATTACTAAGACTACTAGTATATACAAATTCATAAGATTAACTATAATATGAACCATTTATAAATATTTCCAATATATACAAAATAAATGTATAACAATCATAAACAAGGAGTTAAATAGTTTTATAAATATAAGATTTTCAGTCCCTACTGTGAGTCATCAGCTTATCCAGTCTCTGCGAAACAATTAATCATAATTGTGTTAGCAAGATGAGCTTAAGTGTTTAAGTTATTAGACCTTTGACCTTTACCACATGACATAATTTAAGCTTCCTTCCTCTTTCTCTCTTCATCTCCACTCACTTACCCACCTCCTTCCTTTAATAGACATACTAAGTGTAGCCATGTGACTTTGGCTGGAACAGGTAAGTAAAAAAGAGAATATAAAAGACAAATAACTGTTTAAATGCTGCACAAGCTACATTCAACATAGGGAATCTCACTACAGCAATCTTGCTGCATCAACCCAGCACACCACTGGATCTCCCACTCAAACATCCCGAATCAACACACAAAAAAAAAAAAAATGGTCTGCCCATCCATCACATCCATCTATTTAATCCCAAACTCAGAAGTCTCAAGCTCAAAAACAGAAACAACACATCTAGAAGATATAAATAGAATCTAAACAGAAAATCACTGCTGTTTGCAAAATGCAATGTCTGAAGCAGCTACAAGCCTCCTCACACCAACAACACATTCACATGTCACACAAAACACCAGAGCAATTGCCAGTGTCTCTCAAAACACTCATACCCATTAAATTAACCATGTTTTTTACACAAAACATGCTAGCATAGTATAAAATGAAGAAAGAAAAAAGAAACAGGAAATTATTTACAGTAAACACATTCACAGCTTCGACATAACAGCTCATTTGCTATGAAATGTAAAATATAATAGATAAGTTTATCAACTACTTTTATACTTAAAGTATGCTCACTAACTGTATTTATTCTAGCATAAATCATATTATCATTGCTTAGGTACTAGTTTAGCTTAGTCAAACTTATGAACAGCTGATGTATATCCTCTAAGTATTTTAATCATATCTCTATGACGAAGGTGTTTACATTTTTATTGATATTTGTATTAGTTCAAGGGATATATGTTAAATATTAGCATGAATTATTTCCTAGTTACTGATAAGTCATTTTTAATATACTCATATATATTCAGTAATTGAATATAAGGCAATACAAAACTCTGGGACTACACTATACTGAGTACATACATTGTTGATTGGGTGGCTCATAACTTTTTGGCCTCTGTATGCTACAGCTGAGGGGTCTACCCACCCCGTTCACCCTCACTCGATTCAGGCTCACTCTGCTCCCCTACCCTATCCCTATTCCCACCCACCCCACTTTCCCCAGCTTTACACTTAAATAACCACATCCTCTTTCAAATCAGCCAATCACATCCACAGCCAGTCTATCCATCCCACCAGTCAGCCAGACTCATCCAACAATCTCATTATTACTCTCCTAACAATATTCTTCCTAAACCACAACCACTCAACTCACACTCACACTATCCTACTTTTCTCAACCATCCCACTCTCCACTATCCTTAGTACCTCTAACTCACACTATTAAATTAATATTCTCCATACACATCAGTTTTCCATTCTTCCCTCTCAACCCTCAGTATGCAACTCACTGTATTACCTCTCACTCTGCTCACAACAACTTACCACCTTACCTCCTTTTACCAGCTTCAAGTGTTGCATGCAATTACACCTACTACTCCTTCCTACCCTCCTACCTTTTTAGGCAAGGCTCAAATGATAAACCTACCACCCTAGAAAACAAAAATGGAGAAAAACTAAGGGTAGTACTGCTCAATGCCAGAAGTCTAAACCTCAAGATGCACGCCCTCGAAGCCCTCCTCAGTATGGAGAACATCGATGTTTGTGCTGTGACTGAAACCTGGTTCAAGGCTCCTGAGAGCACCCCAGCACTATCAGGTTATACCTCATATCATGCGTTCTGGCCCCAAAATCCGGACCAAACTACAAAAGGAGGGGGAGTATCCATATTCATAAAGGATACCCACACCTCCAGGTTAGTGGCAATGCACGAAGCATCGGAGACCATCCAGGTGCAATTAACCATAGGTAAAACTGCCCTACAGTTTGTAACATGCTACAGACCACCTTCTCAAACTCAGGAAACCCACACAGCCTTCCTGAAGACACTGGAGAGTATAAATGTCTCTCCAAACACCATCATATTGGGTGACTTCAACTACCCAAACATAGACTGGGAACATTACTCAAGCCCCAACACCCTAGCCCAAAGGTTCCTTGAGTTCATAAACTCAAATGCTATGGAACAACTAGTCACCATTCCCACAAGAGGAGAAAATATACTAGACCTGATCATCACAAACATGGGGACAAAATGCTCCACACCGGAAGTATATCCCTCATTGGTGAGATCAGACCATAAATTAATCTCACTGGAGATCCACATCCCGCCCCCATCCCAGCAATAAAGACCACAGTGAAGAACTTCTCAAAAGCAAACTTCACACTTCTTAAGACTGGAGTGGTATCCTTCAAGGCCCCCGAGCCAGTGGAAACCACAACCCACGCTGCTGAAACCCTTACAAATGCCTTCTACGAGCACCTCCAGGAATGTATGGATCAAGCAATCCCTAATAAAATCAAGACCTTTTCCACCAAAGGCAGGCGCCCGGTCTGGTGGACTCCAGCCATAAACAAACTCTACAACAAGAGGAGAAAGCTACTACATGACAGAGCAAAATCCCTAAATGGGAAGGCATCTCTGATCAATACTAGCAAAAACTACGATCACTCATAAAATCATCCAAGGCCAACTTTGAGAGAAAAATCGCTAATGACACAAAAGACAATCATAAAGCCTTCTTTAGCTATGTTAGAAACCTGGGTGGAAACTTCCAGATATGCTCAGAATTAGTCCAAAATGATAAAAAAATCACTGAACCCACAGACATTGCCAACATACTGGCAGACAGGTTCAGTGCAAATTTCTCCCCTCCCTCCCCCCAAAAGGAGAAATATCTATCCCATCAGAGTCTACCCTCCCAAACATCTCAGATGCCCAGGTGAGAGCTGCTCTCTCTAAAGCAAAAAACACAGCATCAATGGGACCGGACGGTGTCCCCGGCTGTGTGCTACACGAACTCAATGAGGAACTAAACCCACACATAAGGCTGCTGTTTAATCTTAGCCTTACTACAGGATACGTACCCAAAGAATGGCGTACGGCAACTGTGGTCCCACTCCACAAAGGCGGTGCTTCTACGGACCCTAGAAATTACCGCCCCATAAGCTTGACGAGCCTTGTCTGCAAAGCTATGGAGAGGATCATAATGGAACTCATAAATAAAGACATTGGGGACCTACAGACAATGGATCCTACCCAATTTGGCTTTGTCAAGGGCAGATCCTGCCTCTTGAACTTGGTCGACTTTTTTGAAACAGTCACTAAGGCCATTGATGAGGGTAAGGCAGTTCACACAGCCTACCTTGACCTAGCAAAAGCATTCGACACAATACCCCACTCGGGCATCATAGAAAAGCTCACCAGCTTAGATGTAAACCCATATGTCACAAGATGGGATGCAAACTGGCTCAAGGACAGAACACACAGGGTTAGAGTTGCTGGTGCCATGTCAGACTCTAAGCCGGTCACAAGCGGTGTCCCACAGGGCTCAGTCCTGGGCCCCCTCTTGTTCTGCATTTATTTTTCTGAAGTGCAGGCAAACATAGGGGGATTGTGGCTGACAAAATTTGCAGATGACTGCAAACTGGGCACCATAATTGACACTCCATCAGACACAGACATCCTCCAGAAAGGTCTCATAGAAATGGATAACTGGTGCCAGAGCCATGGCCTTAAGCTAAATGCCAAAAATGTATAGTCATACCCTTTGGGAAAAACAAGGTAACCCCTAATTACCACATAGGTGGTAATCCATTAAACACGGAAGAAGTTATCAGGGACCTGGTGACCCAAGTTGACAGTAACCTCTCTTTTGACACTCACATTGCCAAAGTGGTTAGGAAGACCTTCTACATTGCCCACCTGATCATGAAGGGATTCACATCCAGATCAGGAGAGGTCATTGTACCCCTGTACTCTTCACTTATCAGACCAATGATTGAGTACAACGCCCCATTCGGAATGTACCTTACCCGACACCTGCAGCAGTTGGAAAGTCCCCAAAAGTTCCTCACCAAAAGGATAAAGGGGCTCAAACATATGTCATACGATGCCCGACTGAAGAAACTCCAGCTCTATTCAGTCGCATACCGTCTGCTCAGAGGTGATCTGTGCCTGACATACAAGGCCATGTCCAACCCGAATTAATGGACATGCTCCACCTCAAAAATCCAAATCCACCAGAGCCATGAGAGCAAGAGACTTAAACCTCAACACGGATATAAATAGGACGTGCTGGAGGGACAGATTCATCACCCAGAGACTCCCTACACTATGGAACAGAATCCCAGTCCATGTGAGGCAGAGCCCCTCACTGACTCTGTTCAAGAGAAATCTTGACGAGTGGATGGGAGATCGTAGGTTTACCCCAGGAATCATCTCTGTATCACTGCTGGACAGAGGCACAGCAAACTAATGGGTATAGTATTCTCATCCTAAGGGGTGGTGAAAGCCACGCACACTCTGGCTAGGCTTATAAATGCCCTAGGGCAGATAGCCTAGTATGAACCTATGAACCTGCTCACCCACATCAGCATATCACCACAACTGTTCAGTAGCTCTCCCTTCCAGCTATTCACACTACAATAGACATCCAATCATATACCACCATAAATCCTAAACAAATACTACAGACTCACTATCAAACTCTCATTCACCTTCCTATTCAAATCTCATCTATTTTATCTCAGTGGTGACATTCATCTGAATCCAGGCCCTAACCCATACATTCAAACACCCCACTTACAACATAACCTTGCCCTACCAAACTCCTCACCCTTAATGTGCACTTCCTCTAACCCATTTATCCTAAACATTTACCTCAGAGCTATTCTAAATAAAATACCTGACTTCCAAGCTGCCCTGTCACTATACTCCCCAGACAATGTAACAATTACTGAAACTTGGCTAAAAAAATAACAAAGATGAAGAATTCTTGCCCAAAGGATATAATATCCATAGAGCTGACAGAATAAACAAGCACAGTGGTGGTGTAAGAATCATATATAAAATCAACGTTAACCTGCAACAACTGCACACTACCCCACCCCTAGCTACAGACTCTGAAATACTAATGTCACATATTAGTCCATCATCATCATCAGAGCAGTATATTTCCCCCCTGGAAACAATAGTCTTATAATTGAAAACCTGCTTAGCTGGGCCTCCACTACCTACAATCAGGAAAGAATAATCCTAGGTGTGTTTAATCTGGATGGGACCACATGCACTTCCATAAATCCAACAAATCATATTAACCTCTTTGGTTTCTCCCAGCTTATCTCCACACCTACATGAATCGACAAACACAATAAAAAACATTCCATACTAGACTGGATACTCTCCAATCACCCAAACCTATGCTCACAGTTTGGCTGCCTCCCAGACTCCATTAGTTATCATTCCATCACCTACCTGCTTAGGCACAAAGCACACTCAACCAAAACCTCTATCTATCTATATATATATATATATATATATGTATATAAATCTGTACCAAAAAATACTTTTCTATAGAAACCTTTAACACCCTCTTAAAACATAACAACTGGTCCCCTTTAAAACAACTTGCCCTTGATGAGGCAGTTTTCTACTTCGACAACTCTTTCTTAAACATCTTAAACTTACTAGCCCCTGTTAGAAAAATATGTTGCAAATCCACACCAGTTCACTGGCTAACTAAAGACACCATAAACATAATGATACAAAGAGATAGAGTATGGTTAACCTCCACAACTACTGCCAGCTACATAACTTAGCCAAAAATCAGATTAGATCAGACCAAAAATCCTACTACACCCTGATCCAACAAAAACATAAAAATAATGCTCAAAAGTTTGGCAGTCCATTAAACAGCTCATAGATCCTGGTCAATCCACTATCTCCTCACCAACCAACCTTAATTCCAACATAAGCATAGCAGCCCAATTCAACTCACATTTCATAAACTCCATTCTGACCTTAGTAAACAACAGTACCCGTATTCCTCTAACCATCCCCACAACTACTGTCCATCCATCTGCAGCTTTCTCATTCCAGACCATTCAGACCACATACATCAAAAAACTCCTTCAACTGAAAACCATCAGACTTGCAGTAGATCAACTTCCAAATGAATTGCTTAGACTAGCAGTATACTCTATCTCATACCTAATCTCCTTACTTGTTAATTGCTCTATTACTGAATAATATGTGCCAGTACTCAGCAAAATCTCCCATATCATTCCTCTGCATAACAGTGGTCAATCCACAGTATTATCCAACTAAAGACCCACTGCCATACTTTCCCCCTTAGCAAAATACTTGAAATATGCATACAATCTCAACTACCGACCTACCTAATACAAAATAACCTTCTCCCCAAATCCCAATATGGCTTTAGACCAAACCATATTACCAAAACAGCCCTATTAAGTTTTATAGACTCCATCAACCACCATAGAAATAGTAACAACCTTGTCTCTTCCAGCTTCTTGGATATGTCAAAAGCATCTGACACTGTATCCCATCAAAAACTAATTGGAGATTTATCATCCATCCATCCCTAACTATCATCCATTACCTGGTTTCACAGCTATCTATCCAACCGCCAACAAGCAGTTATATGGAAAGATGAAACCTCTACCCTTCTACCTATTACTTTAGGAGTCCCACAAGGCTCTGTTCTTGGGCCATTACTCTTTTCCATCTTTACAAACAGTCTTAGCTCAGCATCCACACATGCTACTCTCATACAGTAAGCAGATGATTCCACTGTTATCTGCATAGCCCCCTCCCACCCTTAACTCCTGTCTAAGACCCAGAGTGCATAATCAGACATAGAGCAGTTCCTCAAAGAAAGACAGCTCATACTAAACACAAACAAGACAAAGCTAAAGTTATTCTCCTGTAATAAATCCACAAAACCTCCTTCACCACTTCACATACTCTCCTCCAACAACACTAAAATCAAACCAGTAGATAGCACAAAGTTACTTGGAATCACAATAAACTGCACCCTAAAATATGACAAGCACATAGCCCTTACCCTAAACAAGGTACATATCAAGCTCAGCTGCCTGTATAGGTCAAGAACATTCCTCACCTTCTCAACTAGACAAGCCATAGCCAGAACACACCTTCCGTCTACACTAATGTATGTCTCCCCATCTTAAAAAATCTGAACTGTCCAAACTAGAGATATGCTACCATAAAATAGCTCGCTTTGTTGCCAGCCTCCAAAATAGAACCCACCACTGTACAGCCATGTAACAACTGCAGTGGCTGGAGCTACCAAACCTACTTGCTCTTAACCAACTCACAATTGCTCACAACATCTTACATCAATCAGAAGTCTGTCCAACACTAATGAACCTCATCCAACCTTACAAAGCAACCCATACCCTCCACTTATCCAACAAATTACTTATAAAATCTAAAAAAATCCAGCAACACTTTTGGTGACTCCTTATTTGCAAATCAAATCACTAAAATTTGGAATTGCATTCCCCAACATATAGTAAATAACCCTACACCTCCAAATTCAAGCTCCTTATTTATGAACATCTAAACAATAATTGGGTCTTTCATGAATAACCCCTGGATAATCTTATCTCTCCTCTCTCTTCACTATTCCTTAACTGATACCACCTGTTAAATCTCCTCTTAACCTTCTCTCTTCCCACTCTTCATATTGCCTAACAGTAACCTCCTACTAAATCTCTTCTTCCACTGACCACTTTGGCATCTTAAACTTACTCTTCTGAAGGAGTATAGCTTGCATTTACTAAAAATTGGTAGCACTGTCAAAATCTGTGTACATAGTAACTGCATCAACCTTTTACCAATCCTGTTTAATAATGTTTAATGTCCAACTCTTTCCTGAAATATCTGATGATTGTAGTTACTGTTTCAAGCGTTTTGGTCTGTTACTAATTTTTTTGTTTTGGGAGCTTTTCCCTGTGGGCTTCCACTAAAAATGGGCCGCTGGCCCAGTCGGACTATCCTAGTAAACAAATGTAAAATAAAACAAATAAATAAATAAAATAATATGAATAACTAAAACTTTTACTTAAACATGCAAGCACCCATGTTTCTTTTTTTCATCGGATTTGATTTGAATAAGGAAATGTCTACCTGAAACAATAGCAACAGCTGCCTTGTTATATTGATGTAAAATAAAGTCATGTTTTGCATTAAATAAAAAAAAAAATGACTTTTGGTTTCTTCTTCTTCTCATTAATTTTCAATCCATTCTTCCTGCATGTCTCTTCAAATATATTATCATAGACCATATCTTCCATTTGATCAAGGATTTTATTTGTTTTTAAATAAGTCATAGCAGTTTCCAGACTTTACAATATTTTGATGTCATCTAGAAGAAATATGTTAAGTCTTGCAGGAAACAATAAGTGCACTTTAATTTGTATTTTCTTTGATTCTTTCACCAAAAGGTAAAAATTATCTTATTTTCTCATTACTGTTGCAGAGTAATCACTGTCAAATCTTATTATGTTGTCATTTATTATGACTGGAGAATTAGTCCATACTGTTTTTAATATCAGTTCTTTATCTTGACTAAAGAAGACTGACAATTATAGACCTTGGATGATATTTTTTCCAAAGAAGGTACAACCAGGGACTTTTGGGCTCTTTTGATACTAAAAGACAAGGAATTTAGGAAATTAAAAGTTTTGGAAACCTAGATGCAAGAAAGTTTACTATCTTGTCACCCTCTATTTTCGATGGTGGACCACAAGCAAGCTTAAAGAATGATGCAAATGTTATTTCCTCTTGATCTGTTTTCTAGATTATCAATTTTGTTAAACAGTATGGTATTTAGTGTTATTAGAAACTCTGTGCTGTCTTCTCCTTCCAACATCCTTCCTTTTATATCATTCACAGCATCTTCCATTCTCAAGATCTGAAATTTCTGCTATTTTATTATCTCATGTAGTTGTTCCATTTGTTTTGTACATTTCTCTTTAAAATTATTCCATTTATTATCAATTTTATCCATTTTTATTGAAGGTTCTTGTATATTTGTAAGAACTGACTGCAATTCTTTTTTTAATGATAAGTTCTGTGAGTTAGCCTTTAGATGACACATTTCAAATTTGCAAGTGCAAACCTTTCTGATAAAATATTGACAGGAAAAATGATCATTTATAAATATTCTTCCAGATGAAATGCCTTCAATATGATGTGAAGATAATGATCCCATACAAAACAATATTTAGGATATCTTAGAATCAAGATTTCCTGTCAGAAATATAATTTAAATAACAAAGCAGAATAAATATGCTGCTAGCCTATCACATTATTGGCTACACCCCCAGTCATTGTATTTCTGAGTTTGAGGAACACAGTGTCATCTAATCTTCCTATTGAAAAGTTGTCAAAAGCTATTCACACTTGAACATATTTACCCCAAAGCTACACACAGCTACTTGGGGACATGCATCATAAGCACTATCTGTGTTGAGGGATGTGACAAAAAGCCAGAGGCTTCAGTAGTAGACCTGGCAGAGTGGCTGTTATGATTCTTGGCTACCTGTCCAAGCCACCAGTTGTGTTAAGCAATGCCAAGTTGTTTGGGCTTGCACGGGTGATACTGCTCCAGTCTGTGGTGCTACAACATTTAATTGCGGTGTTCATGTTTAAAAAAAATGGGAACAAAGTGTTGGGGAGAGTCTCATCTGAGACAGCCCCTTCTGTTTCAACATTGTTGGTATTTTTCTGGTTCAAAACCATAGTGTGTGCATGAATGTGGCAGTTGAAGGATTTGTTTCATAGTAGTGTTGTCTATGCATAGTGTCTTGAGTGTGAGTGAGCAGGAACGTTGTTTCTGTAGTGGGTTTCACTTCTCATGTAATTGCTTCCCCTTTGGGGTAGAGGTTGTATGGTATTGGAGGAATTGGCTTTTGATTCTGGCTTGGTTTAATGCAGTGCTTGTTTCTTTAAGCTTGCTTGCTGTTTGTGGGTTAGGAACACTGTCTTCCATCCATGGTCACTATCAGCAGTTAAGTTTGGACTGTTAATTTCTGGTGGATAGCCCTGCAGTGTGATGACAGTGTTCCCTGTTTCAAGGTGTTGCTGTCAACTGAGATCATTTTTTACTCAGCTTTTATGAGTGTTTCTACATTTATATTCATTCAGTGTTCGAAATGTGGAAATAACTACTATGGGTATTAATTCATCTTTATTTGTTTGTTGCCGTGAGATTGGATTATTACCCAGGTAGGTACTAGCTTAACTATTTAACTGTTTTGTTCATGAGCTTCTACTTTTGAGATTCATACTGTATGACTGTCAGACTAACAGTCTATGGATGGTGGGTGTGCCTCTGCCACAGAATGTTAACCCTATTAGCAATCTTTGCTATCTTTTCTCTGTAGGGTAGACCACCAGATTGTGTCAGCTTGAGCACCTGGTACCACAAAAGAATTCCTGCTTTTACCATACTGGCAGTGAGATGGCTCACTTTAGCAGGACAACTTTATTTATAAAAAATCCATTTATTTGTGTAAATATTAAAGCAGCAAGAACAGGAACCTTCTTCATTAAACTTTTCTAGACTTGTTTTCTTTAAACTAGCATAATGCCATCATTTGCAGTGGTAGTTTTTCTAGCTCGGGGAGTAAGACATCAGGTTCTGGTGCACAAAGCCTCCTTGTCTGGGATTACCAGACAAAAGTGTTTCCTTCTGTATTGTTTTATGGGTAGGGCTTGCTCGTGTTTGGGGTGGTAAGATCATACTAGTGCAATATATGTCCTTTGCCTGGAATGCTAAGGAGGGTTCTTTATATATTTTGGCATGTTTTAAATGGTGTGATTACTTGCTAATCTGAAAATGGTCTGTTGACCAGTGCATTGTCTTGGTTAGAAAGTGCATAAATAGAATAAAAAAGTCAAATAAAATAAATCAATTACAGACATTTGTGAGTTCAGTTATCTTATCTTGCAGACGGTGTATGCTTAGCCTTATTGACCATTATATAAATTTCTAAGTTTACATCATCAATACTAGAAGTGGCTCCACATGTTGCATCTTTGTTCCCTCCAATTATCTTGGCTTGGTTAGCATGTTTGTCCTAAGAGGGTGACTTATGACAGCTGCACAGATTTTTCTCTCCTTTCCATAGTGACAGTGAGGTCTTACACATTTTCCCTTGATGGCTTACAAAAACAACAAATAGACACAGAGGGGAAGGATACATACACATGGTCAGTGTTAGCCCAGCATCCATCTACTCTTTGAATTCATTTTCATTTTACAAAACTTCTCTCATGATCTTCTGTTCCATATTGAATAAATTAATTTTATTATTTGGCATTTCAACCTCAGTACAGTTCTTACAGCCTCTGCCATGTTATCCCGCCCTCTACCTTTCACCCCATACCTCTTCTAACTATTGACTGTGTGCTGACCTCTTAATCCTCTCCATTCCTGTTCTGCCCTTTCTTACCTTGTCAGCCAATGAAATTACATCTATATCTCCAACATTTTTCCATGAAGTTACCTAGTCCTCCTGCAAAGCCTACATCCTCTGCCATGAAAACAATCACTGAGGCAAATAATTGCCTCATATATTATTATCCTACAAATCTCTGTTCTGCACTTCTCATACAGCCGGTATGGCTGTTATTACACAATTCATTTCCTTCTCTCTTTCTTTCTTTATTATTTTTTTTATTTTTATCAGCTGACAATAATAGAACTGCAGTGCCAGTTTGCATACACACTCATATGCACACTCAGTCTTTCAGGTCAGATCCACTGCAGTAAATGAAGATGAAACTCACAAATATGAGTGATGAATATTTTGTCGTTGGTTAATTAATAAGGTAGATGGACTGGATTGTAAATTCTTATCAACCATAAAGTGGACTCAAAGGTAAATCCAAACGTACATACGCTAACACAATAAATGATGAACAGTGAGATAAAATCCATAGAGGAACAGTGAAAAAAATGAGTGATAAACCATAAAACAAACAAAACAAAATGACTATACTCCAGCTGGAATATAAATGCATTCCATAAGAATTTCAAATTGTAAGGGCAAAGAAACCTGGCAAGTGCAACCTTTTGATAAGAGTATTTAGAACAATTTTTTTGACTTAACTGAAAATAAACAGCAGTTAGTGGAATGCACACATGATGGCAGAAAATGTAATAAAATTAAGAAGGTTGTGAGGTGCAACATAAATTATGTAACATTGAGTTACACACTAACAACTCATTGGAGGAGATACAGCATCCTATTGTATCTAGTCCTTGCAATTTAGAAAAAGTGGTCATTAAATATTCAATACCAGGCTGTATGGAGAAGGCTTTTGTTATAGACACAACTGTAGGTTGTAGTGGTGAAGGTTTGCTGCACATAGACTTATACTTCCTCTGGAAAAATGTCCATCACTAAAATATATACTGCAGTACTACTCTCCAGGAAGAGACTTTTACTCAACCAATAAACTCTTAATAATCACAACAAAGTGTAACAACTCATCAGGAAACTCAATATCAACTTTATCTTGCTAAACTCTAGAAGACCATAACTAAAATAGACCATGCAACTTTGCACTTTCAAGCCCTTACTAAAACAACATCTAAACCACACTTGGTTGCACACATATTCCTCACCCACCATTTTTCTTTGCCAGAATATACCCACTTTATAACCTTTATAGCCTTATTCACAACAAACCATTATATGACCCTCAATTACCTTTCTATCTTAACCCCCCCTTTACATTTCAATTTCTTCCTGACCCTTCCACTTTATCAGTGTCCTTAATATGCTCTCCACAGGTTTCTTATAACCAGGTTTTATGTCAATAAGTTCCTTGTATTCTTAACTCCACTATCCATGACTCATCAGCTATACAATGCCTTTCTTTCTTTTCTAACTTTATAATATACCTGCCAGGTAATGTTTCTTACTACTTATCTCAATATTATTTATTCTTAACATCTATACTTTAACCCTCCTTACCCATTTCTTATAAGTTATAGCTAGTATTTGCTTGTCATATGTATTGCACATAAATGGATTGCATATCAAATGTTTTATACTGGAATATAATTATGTATAATGTCACTACAGGAAAAAAATACCTTTTTAATCTTTGTATAGTGTTACTATATAGCAATTACCTGTTGTATCTAGATGTCCTAGGCACTCTCTGTGTAATGTGTCCTGGTAAAAGACGTTTTTTTTGCTATGCCATGGTGGTACGGTAGTAGCGTTGTTACCTCATAGCAAGAGGTTCTCCCATTCGATTCTTGGCGTGGCTTGGGAGTGCCTTCTGTGTGGAGTCTGCATGTCCTCCCCGTGGTTGGGTAGCATTCAAAAGACATGCGTGCGTAAATGGGCGTGCCTTTGTTGAAGGTTGGGCGTCAAGCTGGCACCTCGGCATTTTGTAAAAATCTACTGCCAATCATTAGTGGACTGGAGTTCTGCTGTGGTGACCCCTTACCGGGAAAAAGCTGAAAGACAAACAACTCTTAAGTATATCTGATGGACCTTTTCTTCACAGGCCTCTAGTAAAAATGGGCTTTGCTCAGTCAGTCTAGCTTTCCCAGTAAACAAAGACACATAAACAAAATGAATAATTTATTGATGAGACAATTTTCACCAAGAGCCCTTCTGGCCTCATAAATCAAGAAACTAGATTACTTGTTGTAGTATTGTAACTGATTAAGTGACACATTCAACTCCACAAAATCTGTAAAGGGAAGTCAGAGACCCAGCCATAAATAAAGATATTTATGGTTCTGTGTTTCTACAATAGGACATCTCATGGGATCACAGGGTAATACAAGATTTGTTTTTACTTTTTTGATATACCAAATATCATATAACCTATCTTGTTGGAGATGGCTGTATGTGTTTTGTGCAACCATTGTCACAAACGGATAAAATTTTCCAGCAAAAAATTTTGAAAAATGTTCATTGATCTACCCTAAGACTCAATAAACTATATCCATGCAAACATAACATGACTGACAATGATCAAAGATTAATTCACAGATAAATAGAAAAGATTATGGGTTCAGAACTAAAGCTTATGGCATACCAGATAATAGAATCAGTGTGTCCATCCAATAATGATGGGTCAGCAACTACTGAAAAAGGTATGATTTGACTGATAATTCTGTAACTGTAAGAATCATCCCCGAATCTAAAACATTTAGTTTGGTTAGAAAAAAATGGTAGTTTCACCACTCAAATGTTGCCTTCATGTCAAGAAATATAGATTGAGAAATAGTCAGTTAACACTCTAAATAAATGTTATACTACTCAATCCTATCCTAAACCCATGGTTAGTATAAGGCAAAAAATGTATGTTTCTATACTTGTTTGAGGATTTGTTCACTGGCAATATTTTAAACAATTTTGTGCACCTCTGGTTAACCAGTAGTGTGGATAGCAGTGTTATTAGCATTAGGATTGGCCATCATTTTAATCAAACAGGTAACTTGTATTTTATGAAAAAAATAGCAGATCAGTAAGAATGATGTTTGCAGTTTGGTCACCAGGGACACACTTGTATTAAGCTTTAGATAAAATGCATTATAATACAGATGCATTTTTAAAATGGCTATGCAATAGTCTTAAAGTGGCAACTCTATCAGCCTTTTCCATCACAGTCTTCTTTTTTGGATTAACTTTCTAAACTACGCAACAGACAGCTCACTGATAGAGAAAGCCTACTTCACAACTGCCTGATAAAACAATTCTCTTGCAGACTTCACATATCATCACATTGCCATAAACTTCCTGGAAAGATTTTACTTTGAACAATTGCTTCAGAAAAAGTAGAGCAAACAAATACTCAAGTTCATACCCAATTTCACTTATATCAGACCATTAAAGTCCTTCAACATAGTAAGACCTGAGAGGTTCTCTAATTTTGTTTTCACCTGAGTTTCCTTCCTACTGAGGTTGCAAAGATTTCCTCACACATCCCATATTTGCAAAAGAAGGTGGACTGATGATGCTGGGCTTGCCAACAGATATGTTTATGTGCATTCTACATGTTAGTATGCTTGTATGCTACAAGTAATTGCCATTCCTGTCCAGGAATATTGTATTTCTTACTCCTATTGCTTGTTAGATGCTCCAGCCTTCCATGATCACAGATAATGTGTTAACCACCCAGTATCACTTAGCCTGCTGGCTATGGGTCTATATCATATGAGCGAATTGCACAAATTGCGAATGCTCATAATATAGAACGTACTGGACCTCAAACTTCCTATTGTAGGGGGCTGCACCCCCACACACCCCGTTATATATATATTCCAACTCCGAGATTGCAGTACAGTGAGGAAAGGGCAAATATCCCATTCTTCACTGTACTGCGATCTCAGAATAAGCACTTCGCGGTCCGGTACGTTCAATATTATGAGCGTTCGCAATTTGTGGGATTCGCTCATATGATATAGACCCAATGGTTATTATATGGTTATGAGTTATCCATGCAGTTATTTTTAAATTTTTTTTATTACAGTTGGAAATCTGGAAATTTAAGTAATCTTTTAAATTTTTAAAAACATCATATATATATATATATATATATATATATATATATATATATATATATATATATATATGTATATATATATATATATATATATATATAGAGAGAGAGAGAGAGAGAGAGTGAGTGAAAGGGTGAACTTTAAAATGTTCCTTTGATAAGCCAGTGACTAGACTATATCTTTCCATTGAACAGTTGTGAAAACATGGCATTGATCCAAATTGCAAGTTCATTTGTGCTCCTCTTCATTGATTAAAATGTAAACATAAATCCTTTTACATTTCCTTGTATTTTAAAAAAAGCAGCAAGCATGCCAGCATTAAATAAATCTAAGTATAGTTAAATTTGCATTATATTCAACAACACTGCATAAACAACCTTGGACTCAACTTCCCATTCTGTTAGAAAATGCAGGGATCACTGCATTTGTCAGTAGCCTTGGTTAGTATTTAGAGGATTTTCTGCTGCATAGTTTATATGATATAATAAAAAGCAGGATGAAGAAAGGAAAAACTAAAAGTAAGGCTAAAATAATGATCTTCTTACAATTATGTATTGTTCAGTTGCATTTATTAGTGATCTCAGACTGAGGGTCAAGAATTCACATTGTTCTTGATAACAGTCAGGACCCTCAAATGTATCATCAGTCTATGCATGAAATACTAAGGCCTATACTCCTACAAGTAAGCAAGTGTATTGATTGCATGTACATTAATACTATGCAAGCAGATCAGGTGATGCCTTTTGTTATAATACTAAATCAATTATTCACTAAGAACCATTTGACCATGTAATAAACCATGAGCAATATTTCTAGAGAATTAAAAAAAATTCCATCACTCTTTCCCTACTTTCCACTTTTTCTGTTTTAAATATGGCAACATTGTAAGTAGAATAAACTGCAAAATGCAACAAAAGTATTTAGACAAAAAGTGTCTTTTTTTCTTTTACATTTTAGCTTGTATATCTATTTCCTCATAGGCTACAGTTTGTAATTACTATATACCAACTTTTGAAATACGCAGTGGTTTACATTAACACATTGACCTTCTAAGATGATGATTCACTAGATAATGATATAGCTTATTTGTAAAACTGAAAACATTTTTTATATTCTGCAATTGTTAGAGTTATAGTGTTTATGGTATATATACACTTGACTTGGTCTAATTCTGACTTCATTATTTCCCCAATCAGGTTCATTAGTTGTTTCAATCTATCTCTTTTCATAGATTATTTGCCATCTGCCTTGAAGTCATCATTGTATTCTGTATGGTAGCACAGTCTGAAATACATATTGATGAAACAGGCTCAGGCAATTTATTTTCGTCTCAGTCCTTCATCTGTCCTGAATACCATGTGGCACACAGTTTCAAAAATAGTTATAAATATGTCATTTGGCTTTTATTTGAGAAGTAGTTAAATCAGGGCTATCTTGCAACCTCTCCCTTCAAGATTATTTCTCTGAGACAAACTGTGAAATCCAGTAATGTAATTTAATCCTAATGTCAAATATAGTAATGTAATTTCATCCTAACTATAAAAGTAATTTCCAAGATGCCTGAAAAGATACAGTGTTCTACAGTATTGCATGGCATACAGGAAGAAGCTATGAAAAGTTGTTGTTATCTTTCGGCTTTTCCCGGTTAGGGGTTGCCACAGTGGAACTCCGGTCTGCTAATGATTGGCAGTAGATTTTCACAAACACCGAGGTGCCAGCTCGACGTTTAACCTTCAGCGAAGGCACACCCATTTAGGCATGTCTTTCGAATGCCCACCAAACCGCGGGGAGGACATGCAGACTCCACCCAGAAGGCACTCCCCACACTCCTGCCGTGAATCGAATGGGAGAACCTCTTGCTGTGAGCAACAATGCTACCGCTGCACCACCACGGCATCTGAAATGTATCACATTTTTAATCCTCATAAGAGAAAGAGCTAATATTAAATTGCTTAAAGTTTCAGAGTTTCTCTCATTCAAGAAAAAAACTATACCATGTTTTCATCATGTATTCTTCAATAAGGGCATAACAGTTCTAATGAATCAAAAAAGTGTGACAAAGGCTGAGAAATTAGTGAACTGTATGAGTCATTAGAGTTACAATGAATTCTATGTGGTATCAAAAATAATAGATTATTGAGTGATAAAGGTGTAATCCTAAATAAAACAATTGATGTATGCAGAGCAAATGTGGTTGGAATAGATTCTAAAAAGTAAAAACTGAAAAACGAACAAAAACAAAATAAAATTGACTTATAAAATATATGGCAGAAGTGATGCAAAGAAGCATAAAGAGCAGGTTGGCTATAAGCCTCATAAAAATGTCCTGCTAAGAATTCATTTAGTCCCTTGAAACAGGAAATTAATTAATCCAGCTGTTTCATGAAGTCTTCTTAGCCAGGAACAGCTTGTTTCCTGTGAGTTTTTTTCAAATCCTTTATTGAAAATATATGTTACAAGATTTGCAATATGTCTTCAATGATGTGAGTTACAAAACATGTAAATTATCAATGTTTTTTGATATACGTGCAGACTGGTCTAAGACTAAAGGTTGTATTAAAGGTTTATCTGCCGTCTTAGATTTTATATTGCCAATGTATAAATGAAAATATTTTATTTGCCAAATATTATTATTGCTATAATAGTAGAAAGGGTTATATCTCTGTAAGTGTGCATGGCAGACCCAAGATATCAGAGAAACAACTGTTAATTTGTTTGTGAGCTTTCCAATGATATATGACAAGTGAATGTAGCCCCCTATGGTTTTGTGATATTGAACAATCTATGCAAGTTATGCCTATAATATTTTCACAACATTTTAAACAAAAGGGCACAAAGGTCATACAGAAAACCATTCAGTCAAACCTGCAAGAAAGAACCAGCCAAGCTAGAATTTTCACTGTGTAACACCTTAAACATCCTGTAGCAGAGGTGCATGCTATATATGCAAATTATCATTTAAGGCCATACCAGTGTTTTAACTGCATGGCTTCTGAATGCTCATGACTTTTTTACTTTTTAAGTTTTTAAGAGTACATTCGGGCCAATAAGGTCAACTCCCACTAGCTATAGACATGCCATGATTTGGCCTTTTTTTCTAATCTTATCAGTACAGTACAAGTGGATTGCTTGATTATACTTTAGAAAAACAGACCTTAAAATCAAGCCTGATATCCATAAACATTAGGTTACTCACAAAATATCCTAAGTAACATACGAACCAAAGGGCAAAAAGCTGACACATGAAACCATTCAGCAAAAACTACAAGAAAGACCCATCCAAGCTAAACTTTTCACTGAATAAATCATTAAACCTCCTGTAATGGAGGACTGTAGGATATATGCAAATGACCCAAGGGCATACCACTATTTCAGTTATATATCTTCTGAATGTCCATGACTTTTTACTTTTGAAGTCTTTTTGGGTACATTCAAACCAAAAGCTGGGTATGTTGGCAACATTTTCTGACAAAAATATTAGTCTGCCAAATTTTACCATTATCCATGGAAGAATCATGTGTTATGCATAAAATGGCAGCATTTATTTTTCTTCAGGACATATTTTTATGTTATTTTCCAAACTGAAAATATTGCTAATATTCAAAATTTCTATGCAAACAATTTTTTTTATATCTTAGAATATATTCATATTACTCTTCATATTTTAATGTCATTGTTTTTCTAACATCCATTATTTTCATATGAAACCCCAAGCTGGATAGGACAGTATCATAACACATTTTCATTATTAATGAAAATATGGAAATATATATATATATATATATATATATATATATATATTTCACTTTTAGCAAACAACCTCTGATAGCTCCAGCCTAGTGTATCCCATACTAACAATTTCACATTGAATGCATAGCAAAATCAAGTCAACTTGTAGGTCCCACCTTGCTGCCTTGGTTTTCAGTATAAATCTGTGCCAGGGCTACAGAAATTAGGCTTTGAAAACACTGGGTAAACTCCTCATTTCAGTCGTTAAGATAAAAACTCTTACAGGGTATAAAACAACTCTGCTTTCCTAATAAATATACTCATCTAGAAAGCAACAAGTTTTTAAAAGTATATAGGCTGTGTGTAAAAAAATAATTTTCTAATGTGTATGACTTGATGGACCATAGTTATGAAAATTATTTATTTATGGACACAATCTATGCTGAATATGTATACTTTATGAATAATGAACAAGCTAAAGTACAGGAAAGCTCTGATAAGAAAATAAGTTCATTTATTTACTTTAGTTTTAATTCTGTTAACTAAGTTGGTCCTACTATTTTCCATTTTCAGAGAGGACCCAGAAACTATTTACTACAGGTAATGCAATCAACTAAATATTAAAAAATATTATATCAAAATATTTCATAAACATGCACTGTAGACAGTATTAGGCAAATAAGTGAATGAAAATCATAATTAATAAGCAAAGGTGAAGTTTGGATTAGACACAGGTGCAGAGTGTAATATAATATAAGTTCAGATGTTCAAAGTATCTGGTATGTAAGGAGTAACCCAAACCATTTGTTATAAGGTTGCTTACTTACTACAGTATTATGCAAAATGGAAGGAAACAGAAAGCATTTATATATGATTATGAGAATAAGAAATATAACCAAAGGGATAGAAAGCATTTATATGTGAATATGAGAATACGAAATATAGCTTTTAGTTCCAGTTAGCAGATAGTATGACTGGTTCTTTTATAAGGAGTCACAAGACTTGTTAGCAGCTTGATATAATGAAAGATAATTGTGTTGTGAAAGCAGATTTAACACATGGGTCAGAAAAAGTTCAATCTGAAGATGCTCTTTTAAACTGCAAAGATGTATTTTGCTTTGTCTGTTTATCTGGACTTTACTGTATTCAGACATACCATACAATGCAACCTATTATTGTTTGTACCAAAGAGCATTCCAGTGACTTTGTAGGCTAAAACTGAAAAATACTTAAAGTAGCTTCCTGTACATTTCATCAAAACTAACTTCAAATGCTTAATCCATGGTGATGAGAGATGAAGTCCTGATTCTATCCAGGAAAACCTCTGTTACACACACACACACACACACACACACACACACACACACACACACACACACACACACACACACACACACACACAAACACACACACACATGCACGCGCACACACACACACACACACACACACACACACACACACACACACACACACACACACACACACACACACACACACACACATGTGCTGGAAGGACTAGGTGGGGAAGGTCGTGGTGCATGGCCAGCTCTTCCATCCTAGGAGAAAGAAGCACCTCAACTCACTCTATTTTTAACACCTGGAGGATATCAATTGTATCATCCACAACAGTGGGCCTTGCAAGTCTACTCTGTAGTTCTGTGCCACTTACGTGGAAGCTTCCATGCATACCAGCATGCATGCACTCTGTAGAAGTAGTAGTTGTAGGGTTCCTATTAGATGAACAAAAGATCAAGATCTCGAATGGCTTAAAAGTCAAAAATGCTGTTCTTCATGATCGCTATTGTGAGATCGCCATACAGAGGAGATCAGAAAATGTGCCCTTTCCTCACTGTAATGCGATCTTGGAGTTGGTATATATAATTGGTGGAGGTGTGGGGGCACAGCCCCCCACAATGACAATTAAAAAGAAAGGCATTTTCAACTTTGCAGCTGTTCGAGATCTTGCTTTTTCATTCATATAATAGGGACCATAGTTGTAGATGCTGGCAAGTTTTAGTAGGGAGGGGTTAGGTAGTGGACCAGATCTGTGTGGAGGATACTACCTTCTCCTGATTCACTTAGTTCTCACACTAGATGAACAAATCAGCAATAGGGGCCTCATCTCCACAGAACAAAGGGGTTGATTGACAACCATAAGAATAGATCTTGTCAGTCAGTGGGGGGTTAGGAATAAAGAATTACAAGCATACATTTACTAAAGCTTCTTTCATATTAAACAAACAATCTGAAGATTCATTTCAATAAAAAAGAAAAAACTTTCTGGAGGAGAAATATAGACAAATTTTGTTTAGGAAAGTGAAAGCATTATCCTTTTTATTCAGTTGAAGTAGTGTCTGTCGTAAGAGAAGCAAGCTTTTTTGAGCAAATCCAGTATTTTGTCAAATAAAACTTGCTGAGGAATAATTCTCTAAGCGCAATGCAATTAATTAACCTATGACAGTTCAGATTTATAAGATGTACATTTAGTATGTCATTAGCAGTTAAAGTATTTCAAAGTGTTATATCACAGTTAGTCAAGCAGCTAGATGGTGTTGTCAGTATAAATTCTGACATACTATCATGGGACCAGAGCAAGTAGCTATATAGTATGATACTGGTTATGTTACTAAAAGTGTTGTGACAAAGCTATTTCAAGCTGCACAAGGGGAAGTGTATAATCAGATTTACAGATCTAAAATGTGTCAATAATTTCTTATCATCAGAAGGCTTAAAAGCTAATACCAAAATTTACAAAGCAGATGCCTCAAGCTGAAGAAAAACACATTCTCATAAAAATTCTAGGAATAATGCAATACCTTTCCAAGGTTATTCTAAACCTGTAAGATGTGATTTTTTCCATTAAAAATATAGGTCATGATGCATAATGGTACAGAAAGAGGTTTGAAATACTCAGTAACTGAAGCACCCACACCGAAGTCTTTGATGTAAGTGAACCAGTCATATTGCAAGTAAAGTAGAACTGCTGCAGTGATACTGCAAGAATGTAAATCATTTGTTTACATGTCAAGCTATATTATGGGGTGCCAAAGAAGATCTGTACAAAGAAAAGAAGTGCTGATTGGTAGAAACCTATTTGTTGGCATCTAGTTAATGCCATTCACTGGAAGGTTGCCAATATGTTTTAATAGGGGTAGACTCAGAGAAGAAATAGAATCTTAGTGGTACATTCTTATCACTTTCTCTATCTTCTCCAAGCTTGTGCTTTCTCAGAGCTGGTACATCAGGCATCAGGGATGCAGGAAGGTTTCCATCTAGAAAAAAGAGATTGTATTTATATTTTATGTTCTTTAGAGTGCCTCTCCTATGCTTTTATATATTTTGGGACTGATTAATTGCAAGTCAATTCAATGAGACATTATTATTATTATTATTATTATTATTATTATTTTTTATTATTATTATTTGCATTGTTATTCACAGGAAGCACATTACATGGTATTGTGCATGGCTATGAAAGGTTTATTGCATGTAATTATTCATATTTTTGCTAGTATAAGCAGATCATAAACCACTGAAGAGTAAATTTCAGAAACCCTAACACAAGGTTCTACCAAGACCATAGAGAATGTTGTTTGGATTGCAAAATTATTGATTCATTGTGAAGTATAAGATGATAAGGAAATACTCATAGCAGATATGCTGAGCTGTTCATATCTACAGGAGCAACAAATGAAGTTCCACTCAGAAAAACTGGGAATGAATTGATAACATTGGAGTACACCATGAGCAAATACAAACTGGAAAGCGTTCAACAGAGTATTCAGAGTGATCTAGAGATTGCTGTGATATTTAGCAATAGAAGATTGGCCAGAAGAAAAGTCTATTGAAAAGAAAAAATGCAACCTTTCTTTTCATTTAAAGAAGAAATAAACTGAACACAGGGACTGCTCATTAAAGAAGATATAAAGTAATAATTCCTAATCTGTTTAGGAAAAATACTGTCAAGAATACATGAGTCACACATGGGAAATGGGAAGTGCAGGCAGTGATAATGTAATGGGTTATCCTAATCAGACATGTCAATGTAAATTAATAAAAGAAATTAAACATTATTATGTATGCTGTGTATAATCTGAAAGAAAGTATGATTTCTTATAGACTGTTGACTGAACCAAGTAATCAAGCTAGAACATACTTCCCTCTTTTCAACGTCTGTGTTTATTTAATGCACGTGGATTATTATTGAAAGTTTCCAAGTCATACTTTTAAGGTACACGACAAGTTCTGATATTGTTTGTGTGCTAACAGCCATGTTTTCTAGATGGGCAATACACAAGTTATTTGTCTGTTAAAATAGCTCAAAATACCTAAGCATGAAATTCAAGAGATTTTCAGAATAATGAAAATGTAAAAATATCATGTCTTGTCTGAACTATGTATAGTCTAGTGATCATGCTGAGAGGACAATGGGCATGTAGACATGAACTTTTGTTTGGATGCAAAACAACTCTCTGGGAAGGGGAGTATCTAGCAAAAGCTCAAATATTAATGTATTACAACTTAAAGACTGGACTACCTACAACATAATCTCCCTTATTTCAGCCTGAAAATATGATTTCACTACAAAGGAGACTGAAAGTAAACAGGTCTATGTGTTACTATGCCAGAACAATAAAACACCTATCTTCTTTGAAAGTGGAGGATAAAGATAGAGTGCAATAAAATTCAGTAGAAATGCAGCCTGAAAGAGAGGTTGTTCAGTCTTTTATTTATCTACTAATTTATTGATTGATTGATTTACTAGAGTAGAACACTGATCAAACAATGAACAGTTACAGCCTCCGCCCGGGTTGCTTCATAATGTAACAAATAATGTACAGTATACAAATCACAGTGTTTAACATTTATGAGTGGTGGAGATATAGGTAGTAGTTGCTAGGTTTGGGAAGTTAACAGAGACCAGTAAGATGAGAGATAGAATTAGATTATGTGTGCATTAGGTTTAGAGCAGTAATGCTATGGTAAGGTGAATCACAGCTTAGGATGAGTGACTTAATCAGGTGGATCAGATATATGGGAGGTAAAGGTACTATTGACTGGAGATACCAGTTTATATTAAATGTCCTTTAGATAGACAATTCCATTCAAACTATTTTATTAAGTATTGTTAGAACTATGGCCTGAACAGAAATTACTTTGCATGATCAGTTAAATCAGGAGGAGGTGGCTCTCATATTTTTGTAGCCATTACCAAGAAGCAATGGCTACTAGAAGTCAGGTTGAGAGAAGGGAGTTGCAGGAAGGGACCAGATCTGGCTTGGATCCTTAGGTTATAGGATTGAGTGGCAGTAAAACGTTTGGAAGTGTGGAGGGGTATCATGTTTGAGTATTTTGAAAAGTAAGGAACCAAGAAGTAGATTTGACCTGGCTGCTATTGGAAGCTACTACACCTTTGAATGAATAAGGCAGTGGAGTTTATTCCATTGAGAGTTAGTTATGAATGGACACATTTTATTGGAAAGGATTTGTAGGGTGGCAGTTTTTTTTTTTTGACAGAATCTGATTCAAACAATGGGAGACCAAACTCAAGTTGGGAAAGGAGGATGCCTTTCTCTGTAGCAGCCCTTGCTGTGATGTGAGAGGCACTAAGATATTTTGTTGAGATTTTTCTTTCTTTGTTAGTCTGCTGAGACAAAGCCAGACAAATATGTTCAAAAGGAATATGCCATTAGAAACCATGATAAATACAAACATTGCTTTCAAGAATACCCCAGCCAAGAAATAAGTTTGTGAGTGTCTAAACAGGAGAATAAGACAGTTGCTTGAATGCCCAATTTGATAAATGACAAATCATTGAATGGTTGAAAGCACATTTCAGTGAAACACCATATTATTAATTTCCAAAAAAAAAAAAAAATTGAAATATCATACGTTTAAAATCACCCAAGGAAAAATGCTGCAAAAAGATTTTTTTCAGGTGGGCAAACCTCCCTGTACGACCACCCATTTACTTATGAATACTAACTGCATGGTCTCATAATTATGGGGAAAACTGACAATACCATACCCAAAGTATAAGTGGCATTAAATATACTGATCCCAAGGATATTGCTAATATCCTGGAAGATCAATTCTATACCAACTTCACCCCCCTCTCACCCCCTAAATGGCCCATCTCAATACTGGAAGATTGCCAAATTCTGGTAATAATGGCCACACAGGTAAATAACACACTCTCCAAAGCTAAGAATACAGCATCCATGGTACCAGATGACATTCTAGGCTGTGTACTACATGAACTACAAAATGAACTGGCACCTCACCTAGGTGTCATGTTTAATCAAAGCCTCAACTCAGGCTTCGTGTCCACTGAGTGGCGCACAGCTACAGTTATCCCATTCCACAAGGGGGGATTGACCTTGGATCCCGGGAACTACCACCCCATCAATCTGATGAGCCTGATCTGCAAGGCCATGGAATGTATTATCATGGAACTTATAAACAAAGCCATTGGCAACCTTCAAACACTGATCCCCACCCAGTTTGGGTTCGTGAAGCCGATCTTGTCTCCTGAACCTGATTGACTTCTTCGAATAAGTATCTAGAGCTGTGGACATGGGTAAGGTGGTCCACACAGCCTATCTGGAACTCACCAAGGCCTTTAACACCATCCCCCACTCTGGAATCATAGATAGACTTATTAAGCTGGGCATCAATCCCTATGTCACTCAATGGGTTGCCAACTGGCTTACTGACAGAACCCACACTGTAAATGTAGCCGACTCCAAATCCAGCTCCAGACAAGTGACAAGTAGAGTACCTCAGGGTTCAGTCCTGGGACCACTCTTGTTTGGCATCTACTTCTCTGAAGTACAGGCCAACACTAAAGGACTCTGGTTAACAAAGTTCGCAGATGTCTGCAAACTGGGAGCCATTATTGAATCCCCAAATGATCTGGATACTCTACAAAAGAGCCGTACAGAAACAGATGCTTGGTGCCAGAGCCATGGGCTTAAGCTCAATGCCAAGAAATGTATCCCCTCTGGGAAAAGCATGTCCCCGTGAATTACCACATAGGTGGCAGTACACTAAACACCAAAAGTGTGATATGAGACTTAATGACACAGGTGGACAGTGGTCTCACCTTCAATAACCATATCACCACAACAGTCAGGAAACCCTTCTATGTGGCACACCTCATCACTAAGAGCTTTTCATCCAGAAAAAAGGAGGTCATTGTCCCATTGTACTCATCCCTCATTAGACCCCTTATAGAATACAATGCCCTATTTGGTATGTACCTCTCAAGACATCTGCAACAAATGGAAAGGCCACAGAAATACCACACTAAAAGAATCACAGGCCTAAAGCAGATGCCCTATGCTGACCGCCTTAAAAAACTCCAGCTATACTCTGTTGCATATCATCTACTCAGAGGCGATCTCTGCTTAACACACAAAGCCATGTCAAACCCAGAGCTGTTGGACATGCTACACTTAAAGAAATCCCAATCCCTCAGAGCCACACACTCCAGGGGTCTAAACCTTGTCATCACAATAAACAAAACATGCTGGAGGGATAGGTTCCTGACTCAGAGACTCCCCAGACTCTGGAATAGACTGCCGATACATATCAAGCAGAGCGCCTCTTTGGCCCTGTTCAAAAGGAACCTTGACGATTGGATGGGAGAAAGGAAACTCACCCCTGGGGATCACGTCAGTCACCCTGGTTGAGAGGTCTAGCGAAAGGGCAAACTTCTTATTGCTTATCACTAGCTTTTTGCTTCCCACTGCTTGAATCATTACACCCCTAACAACTTCCCCTCATGCACTTGAATCAGTACATCCCTTTTCACACCATTTCTCATCTTTGTCTTTTTCTAACTGCCTCCATCCACTGCTCTACCCCTGTCATGCATCCCTTGTATACCTGAGTCATAAACTTTCTGGATACACCAGTTTGGAACAGGTAACTTAAATATAACTAATCCTATATCTGCTGTCTCAGTTATATGCTATTATCACTGTAATCCTTTACACTACTAATCTCTCCCCTCCTACTTAATTTTAAAACTTATTTCATTACATCTGTTGAACTTTTTACAAAGTTACGCAATACTAAAATCTCCCTTCCTACATAATTTTATAACTTACTTCATTGCATATCCTGAACTCATTGCAAACCTTTCTTTACTGAAATGTAAGAACACTAAATGTCTTTACAATAATGTTTGCTCTTCAGCAGTATCAATCCATTTACTTCTGCAAGATGTTACAGCTGGAACAACTGTATAGACTTATCACTGTTGATGTAAATACTGTACTATATATACCTTTCTTGTAATTATGTTTGCTGTTTCATGAGAAATACATCTGTTGTTTTTCTAAGACTGCCTGAAATTCACTTGTTAATATAAATGTACAGTGGTGGTTATTAATATAAATGTACTGTGGAGGAGCTTTCTCCCCAGGCATCCACTAAAAGTGGGTTCTGCCCAGCTGGACTTTTCCACTCAATAAAGACAAATAAATAAATACATTTCTACAGACCCATTTCCAGAAGCTGTAGTGTGTCAGTGAAAAACAGCTTATCTGAAATTGGAAGATACTGATAGACTCTCTAATGGCTGTATTCTTAATACTGTTTTTAATATGTCAGCAGTAGAAGTAGATACTATGGACTCTCTTAAATGTTAAAATATGGCAGATTACTGAAAAAAAACAAGTCAGACAACAGAAAGAAATGAAAAACACTGAACTGTATTTTGAATATGTGCTGCAAAAGTATTTTACTCATTAAGTGTTTGATCCTTGTAATGAAACACTGAAAGGAGAAGAATAAAGTTATGAAATATCTACATTTTGTGAGATAAAGCAATGCTTGAGTGTTAAATGAACTGAATGCGTGTGTATTTGTGTATGTGTGTAGATACTGATGACTTAGTATAATGTTGGCACTTTAAATTAAAATTTACGTTCTTAGTGTCTGGAGAAGCCAAACAGTTTGCTGAGTATTCATATTTTGTGTGAGCTATACATGTGTGCAAGTTATTGGGGTTTTGCTGGGTATGGTTCAAGATAGGTGGCACATTGGAGCAGTAGATAGCATTGTCACCTCACAGTAAGAGGTTCTGCAGTTCAATTCTCGTCTGAGTTGCCTACTGTGTAGAGTCTGCAATCATTCCTGTGTTCCATGGGTTTTCTCTGGCTTCTTCCTAGATTGCAAAGACATGCAGTAGGTGGACTGGACACTCTAAATTTACCATAGGTATGTGTGAGGTGTGTAAGAACTACTGTGGCAAGTGGTGGAGTATATTGTGGCCCTAGATGATTGCTATCGGTGAAGTGACCCCCTGTGCAAAAATATGAAAAAGGGTTGATAGATGGATTATCAAAGTAAGAGTTTAGTGTGAGGATAACATTTGTTTGTAGTATGTGTATGAGTGTTTCCTAATAAGGGTTAGAGTGTGGGTTAGATTAGTTGGTTGTTTTTATGTTATGTATGTGTGATGATGTCTAGTGTACAAGTATATGTACTTGTCTTATTTAGAGATAATGTTAGGGAAAGATTTTTGGTAAGGAAATGTGTCAGGCTGGGGTTAGGGGTAGTGGCAGGGTGAGGGTTAGGACACATGATTAAGATGAAACAGGGAGTGAAATATGTCATATCACAATTTGAATATACGTTGTGGGTCTTAATATTTATATCAGTGTGCATCAAGGTATACTAATTACTATTTTGTGTGTGTGTGTGTGTGTGTGTGTGTGTGTGTGTGTGTGTGTGTGTGTGTGTATGTATATATATATATATATATATATATATATATATATATATATATATATATATATATATATATATATATATATATTATTTGTTATTATACTTCACAACAAAATTGTAGTATGGTTGAGTGTTTCATCAGTCTTACATGAAATGTTAAGATATCTGCTCAAGCTGATCTAGTTTTGGCTCCCTGACATTTTGAATGCTGCATAGTTATTTGTTTTTTGTGATATTTTATGCGTTTGGTCTTTCTTGGAGCTTTTCTCCTTGGATCTCCACTGTTAGGCCTGGTTTGCAAGGAGTTAATAGAGTAATAAACAGATAAATAATGTTTGGGAAGGCTGGCAGCTGCTACAATAGACATTAAAATTTTCCTGACTTTCAGGAGGGGGACAGACTTACCTCATGTGAGTCATTCTATAACTGGAAAGACAAAAGTCAACTTAAAAAGGACTGTGCCTGTCTGAGTGGTTAATTATTTTTAAAGTCAAGGATTCAGAAATTCAAGCCAGCATCACAAGTCACAGTACTTACTTCCAGCCGATAGAGCTGTGTCAGAGCATGTCATCACTGCAGAAAGAACTGTACTGGCTCAGCCCATAAATGCCCCCTGGGGTGTATTTTTACCAAAACAGCATGTTTCTGTTCACAAGTTGACAAAACATTCAGACACATTCATACAAATGAAGCAAAACAAATCATACTGTACAGAAGTTAACTTAAAGAATAAGCTGACGAAAACTGAAGCAAAATGGGATAAGGCAGAAACATTAATTTGGAAGATGGAAGAGCTATTAAAAACGTCTCTGTTCTTGACAGTTGTAGGTATTCTGATATTTAAATAATAAACAGAACACTTGCAAAGAGTGCAACCCAAACAACTTAGTCTGAGGGTAATGTTATACATTAGATAACAGACCTACCAAAATTCTTTTCTGACATCTCAAAGAAAGCAGTAAAATAATTATCTGTATCAATTAAAACTATCAGTGTCTGTTACACAGTAACTGCAGGAGACAGATAAGGAATGCTTTGATGGATAGAAAATGTAGCATTCATCAGAGGAGTAAGGCTCTTCTAAGGTTTTTTCTTTAAGAAATACTTCTGTCATTGAATCTAGCTTTGAAGTCCTTTTATGTGGAAAGGTAAGAAATAGAATTAGGAAACAGACTACCAGGGATAGGACAGCCATTTGCCAGTATATTATTCTAACAGATATGTTTTAAATGCAACCAAGTTCATTTCTTCCCACATCTATATAATTAAATAAATGTATTCAAACACTTTTATTCATTGTAGACTTTGTAAACAGTAAATGCAGTTCTTGTGCATGAGACCACCGTGTCTGACTGTTGTTTATATTCTTAAAAAAGCAGTGGTCTCCATGCTAATTATTCATGGAGTTCAGAGTTATAAAAGTAAATCCTCGTGCATGAATTCCTCCTTGATAAGTTATGTTTAAACAAAGTTATTTTTTAGAAAAAAGTATACAAAGAAAAAATGGTTTAAGTTTTGTTATTTTACTGGTATCCGAAGACAAATTTAAATGATGCAAACAAGTTTAAAATGAAAATATTTAACTCTATGTGTTTGTTGGCCTCATAACTGGCATATGATCTGGTCATTACATTCCCTTTATCTTACAAATTCAAGCAAATGCATTGTTCAGGAATGAATAATGAATGAAAACAAGTTATATGGTACATATGAACAAAGTGAAGACAATTCCATTCATGTTGTTGTCTTTCGGCTTTTCCCGGTTAGGGGTCACCACAGCGGAACTCTGGTCCACTAATGATTGGCAGTAGATTTTGACGAACACCGGGGTGCCACCTTGATGTTCAACCTTCAATGAAGGCACGCCCATTTACACATGTCTTTCGAACACCCACCCAACCGCGTGGAGGACATGCAGACTTCACACAGAAGGCAACAATGCTACCGCTGCACCACCATGGATGTCTGAAGACAGTTCCATTCATAAGTTATTTAAAGCCAGCACTAAGGTGAATGATATGGAAAGCAATTATTTAACTGAAAAGGTAAAATGGAGAAAAAGAGCCTGTAGGTCTTCAGCCTAATAAGTGCATAAGAAGTTTGTCTTGCTTTATATTCAAGATGTTGACTGATATAAAACCTTAACTCAAACTTCTGCATATATGAGGCTGTTTCACTGCTATGGGTACTCTACACTTAATGGTTGTATAATGCATGTTAGCAACTTTCATACAGATGTTGAAGAACAAAAATCAAGTATTTAGCGAGTAGTTGTGTGGAATATATGACAAGCTCACATCATTGTTTTCAACTTCAACACAAAGCCCTTCAAATAATCACAGATATCTAGTCAATATCAAGGACACCTAATTAGCATAAATGTTTCATATTCCTCTGCATAGGTCTCCTCCTATTTCTATTAGTATTGTAGGATTCTGGGCACAGAGACACACGGGTGAAAGAATTGGTCATGAGCACCTGACACTGAAGAAATATACCCCCAGGGTTTAATAAAATCTATGTAGGCACCATGTAGAGCCTCCACGGAATGTATCCTTGTACACAGCCATGGCCCCCCCTCAGCAGTGTTCCATGCCTATTAATGATGGAGTGCTCCTGAGGGAGAGCATAAGATCAGGGATATTGGATCTATTTAGGGAGAAGTGTAGAGCCTACCTATGGGTGTGGATGTGTACAGGGTGATGCTTCCTTTTTTTGCTCCCCGCTACTGTTGATATACTGTGAATTGTCAAATATGCTGCACTACGAGTGTGGAATACATGGATTTGTTATGCTAACTGTAGTGCAATAAGCAAGAAAAAGTAAAGCATTTACTGCAATAAAGTATACACAATAAAAGCTGTAGTGAAATAAATGGGCAATTAGAGTTGTAGTGCAATAAATGAACAATAACAACTGTAGTGCAATAAACAATAAACAATACCAATAACAGTAAGAAAATGATGTACAACAGGATTGTGTTGTCATAATAATTGCAGAAGAGCTGTATGCATTGCTTGTCTGTGGTAAGGTGGCTGCAGTCAAAAGTAATATTGTAATAGTTGCAGAATGCTAAACCAATGGCCTGTAAACTTCATTGTTTATTGGTACAAGGCTGTCTCCAGGCCAGTCTTCTTCTTCTTCTTTCAACTGCTCCCATTAGGGGTCACCACAGTGGATCATCTGCTGTTCCTCATACTTCAAGTAATAAATATATATAGCTGAGGTAGCTCACTCTTTGGGCAGATATTGTGTGGACTTCACAGACATTTATCAGCAATACTAATAAAGTGTTAAGCAGCATTGTTGATTCCTACAGAAATGCGTTTAATAAATGCATTATGGCCGTATGCCATGTATGTGTGTTCTACTGTCACTGCAGTCAAGTATAGCACTGTAATACTTCTAGAATGCTAAACAAATTCAGTCACATAATGCTGTCTGTTTTTCCCACTCCGGGAGCAAATGGTGTATGGTTGAGGTAGCCCACTTTATGAGTGGATATGATTGTGATAACATGTCACAGACACTTACCAACAATACCAATAAAGTGTTAAGCAGCATTGTTGATTCCTAAACACATCTGTCTACATATTCCCAGAACAGCTGAATTCCTTGCATGTTTGTACTTAGCTGCTGCAGTCAATGTTACATTTTTTTCAGATGTCCCCTGCAGTCACAGCTATTGGGTTCTATTCCAATGCCTGCCATATAAGGCATGACGGATGTCTAATGTATGTACTGTACACAAGCATGCCACTCAAGTGTCACGATTTCATGTAATGTAATTAAAACTGCCTAATAAGTCTGTCACAGGATTACTAGAAAAATGATTACCTGCAATGCGATGTATTACCAAATCCACTTACAGTACACCTTGTTAGTTACAGAAGTCCACGTTTTGTGAAAGTGTTCTGTGTAGTTGTATACCTGCATTTGTTATTGCTCGGCCCATAATGCCCCATGCTAACAGCTTGAGAGGCATGTACCGGCTACATCAACTATAGGAGAATTGTAGTCACTGTACTCAAAACTGACACCACACACCTGTAGAATATTTATTATCAGTGTTTTCAGAGGTATAGTCTGCATTGTCAGTTATGTATTGTTTCTCTCTCTGTCTCCCCACCCCTTATCTTCATTTATTTAATATTAACATATTTTATTAAACTGCTTTGTTGGCCTTATGCTTTACGTCTTACTGACATGCTGTTAACATACTGACTTTTATGTTATTTACTGTTGTGTTACACATAATATACATTAGTATGTATTTGGATTAATTAAAATGATGTTCCATTCTGTTAATACTAACAATAGTTGGGTTATTACTAACTGTAATTTATTGCTATACCTCATTTACCACAGCATGTCAAGGTAGGCAGGTTCTGGCTGATCCACCTATCTTGCTTCAACTGGCCTAGGCACCAGGCCCCAGCACATCTGAGACCCAGACTGGTGGTGACCCCTGTGCTGCCCCTGCACTACCTGTGGCATTGGGTAGTACCACCCCATGGCATAGGGCCTGGCCTCCTATGGCAGCGGTGGTGGAGGGGGTGTTGTCACCTGGGATGATGAGCTGCCTGTCCTGGTGTGCAGGATAGTCTACCATGGGGTTGACTGTCACCTGCGCTGGATTGGGTACATGCTGGCCAACTTAGTGGGGCAGCCTCACCCCGGTATGCAGCTATCAGCACTGCCAGACCCTGGGCAGTGAAGGAGCAGTGCCAACAGTCCCATGGGTGGGTATGTGAATCATGCTGCTGTTGTCTGAAGGCACGTGGGACTTAGATTCCACAACACCCTCCCTATCCAAGGTGTTCACCCTCCTCGTGTGTCACACACCACCCCTGTCTGCTGTCTTATCTGTCTTGCCTGTCTGCAAATGCATCCTTACCTACCCAACTTACCCCCCCTACATGTACCTATGTCTCTTCCCCAACATTCCACCCTCACATAAAAAAAAAATGGGCACCTGACCCCCAAAAAAAAAAAATCAGTCCATACATATCTCTCCATTTTGTACGTGTTCACTGGACACACATAATTTGGTCCTGTTGGCTTGACAATGCAGTTATGTTGTCCTCACCCCTCTCTCTGGTGTTGAGAGTTCGAAGTCATGTACAAATTTTGTCAAAGTGCACAGCTGTTGCTGTACAAGAAATGGATAGCTATGGTTCTTTCCTACACCCTTCCTGCACATCCCTACCTGCCTTTCACTATGTTTTTCCCCTGCTTGCACCCCATTTCACCACTTTCCTATCACCCCATTTTTCTTTTCTTTATATTTTTTAGTGCATTGCTGTATGATGTGCTGCATCACGTAACTTTGCTAAGCTCAGCTAAATAGAGCTATATTGAATATATGTGCTTTTAAACTTGTAATCTATACTTACAAAATAAACACCTGTGGCATATATTGAACTCAAGACCAGCACACTTGAAGACCACTCCATTAACCTGCCAGGCCACACAACTCTTAATTACAGCAGCTGGTTTAAACAAAACATAGTAATTGTCAGTTACAGTCATTATGTGTGCTTCTGCAGAGCTGTGCAAACTTGATTAAATAGTAATGGAAAAAAATGGGAGTGGACCTTGGGCTCTGGTACAATAGTACACCACTAGAAAGCCAAAATAATAATAATGAATGTAAGTGATGTTTGTGGTAGCAGGTAAATGCCCTTCAACAGCATCATGTTGAAAGACACCTGCTAATGCATTAATGGCAAAATACATGTTCAACTGAGACCCTAGTGCACACATGCATCCATATAAATCCATACACCTTCTGATGGATGTAGAAGCTGCATGTTGCAGCCTGTATGTATGCACATATATTGTGCAAATATACTTGCCATAGCAGTGGCTTGGTAGCTCAATCTGTTAATCACCTTGCAAACAGTGCATTTTGCCATACACAGTCCTGAGTTCAAATCCAGTGGTGTGTAGATGTGAATGTACAATATTGTAAAGAAAGCAGTTAATGACTGAGTCATGCACACTGAGTTATCCACACAATACATTTCAAATGACATGTCTGCTTTTCACTGATGGAAGTCACACACTTACAGATGAGAAAACACTTCTCATATCCCTACAACAGACCTATTTGCAAATAAAATTTCACGTCATGCATTAATATGCACTCACAGAGAATGTCAATGCAGGTACTGCAAATGAGGGCCACTAATATCAGAATGCACCACACAATCCTTACAAAGACTCTGTACAGATTATCACAGCTGCACAGCTAATATACACATTGGAAGTCCTTACATGTAACAAGGCCTGCCCTCATACATACTGCAAATTACTACCAGACTGCAAGACATGACATGGCAGTTGCCCAAATAGTGCACATATTCTTATATTTATACCCCGTCTTATAAGCACACACCAAACATGTTGCCAAACACTCTGTTAGGGATACCATTAACTAACATGCTTACCTTAAACACATGCCTTAATTGTGGAGGAAAGGGTAGCCTAATTCTGGTTCTGCCTCTACAACAAGGCTGACATAGCTCTCACAGTTACTCCTACAGGATGTTGTCCTCCAAAGTGTTCAGACTCTCTGCCTGTGTCTATTACCTGCAGCAGCAGCTACAGCCTGCAGCACACACATCTCTATGTAAAGGTTTCTGCTACAGACCTTTCCTCTGTGATAATGTAGTCTCCTCACCCCATTAATGTCCAGCACAACACATCAGAAAGGGGCCCTCATCTACATTAAGGCATTATATATTGTACAGTGGTTGCATGTCATTGGCTGGTGATAGTGCAAATTAGCCGTGTTGGTTGCAATTAATATTTCAGACCCACAGACTGGTTTAGAGGCAATCACCTGCTGATGAGAAACATGTTTAAAAGGCAAGCAGCTAGCTATGTGGAACCATTCTGTATGAGACTTTCTTCATACTAAGCACACCTTTGTGAAAACTTTGCTATCACCACATATCAACAGAGGAGTACTGCACTCCATCAGGTATATAACTGGTTTTGTGTCCAACAGGAGCATATGGGTGAATAGCCTTATTGGTAATAGGGATTACAGCATTAAGCCTGTCTTAGACCTGTGATAATGACATGTCATTGATTTCCTGCTGTCTTACACCTACACAGAATGCACTATACATCAAGGGTGCATTATTTGTCATTGTGGCACACTGTCCCTTTATAGTGGCTGTAATAGCACACTTCTATTTGTGTGGCACAGTTCTTATGACATATCATTGTGGGGGCGGTTTCTGTAGGCGGCACACCACAGTAGACTTGAGTGTTTGGTGTATGATCATACAGTACTATCTCTCATGCCACACATGAGAATACCTGACTGTTGCCACTATTTCAGTTGTATCCACAAATTTAGTATGTTTTCACACTGTGGTGTATGACATGTGTGAGCAAGCAGTGGATATCACCAGACAATTTGTCATTGTTGTATCTCTACATAGTGTACTTCCACATATGTGATCATGTAATATGTTACCCTTTTGTTGCCTTTCAGGAATCATGTACCCTAGATGCCATGTACCCTCCTCAGATGTGGAAAATGAATTATACTTGAAGGACTAAGGCAACATCATCACATCCTACTGTCCAGGGGGAGGCAAAAGAGGGAACAGAATTCTGCACTCTGGGCAGCCCTTGCCCGTTATGTGAATGGCATGGGCCATCAGGGCAGGACATATGAGCAGGTTCGACACTGTGCAACGGACATGGTCAGTGCTTTACGATGAAAGACAGCAGATGTAGCCAGGGATCGTGCTATCACCAGTGGAGGACCTGCAGTGGAACAACCACTCTCGGTCACTGAGGAATTCCTGATGAACCTAAGCATGCACGACAGCTCCTAGGCATCCATCACACCATACATCATGGAGGTGAGTGCCACAGTTTCTACAGCAGAGGAGAGTGCAGGTAGACTTACTGCTATCACCACTGTAATACTGTAGCAGTCAGTGTGTCAGGCTGTACATACTTTTACACGAGTGTCAGGTTTTTGTTCTTTGGGAGGGGGGTTTAACCTCAGTTGTACTCTCATACTCAGAATGTGACCAGTACAAGTAACACAGTAACTACTGTAAATGTAAGAGACATATTACCTTGTTGTGCTGCAACATGCGTTGGTACTGACATCAAATTTTCACAGGTCTGTCAGGTATTGGCCTAGGCCATGGTCCTGCTCCTGGTAAGCATGACACTGTTTTGTTAAGGAACATTTATATTCTATTAAAGTTAAGGGCCAGAATAATGTCCTACTTAAACATATTTTGTGTGTACTGCAAAAAAGCTGAAACTCAAACTTGCACACAAAAGAAATGGAAAAAGGAAGCGATTGCCAAACAGAGCACAGCCAAAATATTCAGTTAGCACGATTAGTTTATTCAATATGCGCTTTCGGTAGAGTAGCTTACCCCACCTTCCTCAGACTGCAATGACATCAATACTAAAACACCTCTGCTTAAATATTATAAGCCAACTCAATTATCTAATTTCACAATTAATGAAGTCAGTTAAATTAAAAGCTTTATATAAATCATAAGCAATTTTTAAAACCATTTTTTAAAAAACACATTAAAACAATCATAATTATTCGCCCTAAATACATGTAATTTAAAACATGAAACATAAAGCTAAAAACACACAGCAGCATTAAACATTTTAGCTAACTTTATTTCAAATATATATGAACACATTTCAGTTAATATTTTATGTTTTATATTTACTATTTCCTAGCTATAAATACTGTAAATACTTTTGTGTGTAGACAGAATAGAATGTTTTTATTTTCCAATCTGGAACAGGTACCTAGGGGTCTTAGAGGGGGTAATCACAGGAGTGTTGTTGAACAAAATGGAACACTTTGTCAGTGACAGTTTAAGAGCAGATAAGCATCTTGGTTTAAATGAAGCAATTACTCTATAATGCCTTTAAAAAAAGGTTGAAAGGAAAATAAATTAGGCAGTGAATATTTTAATATATTTATTAAGATAAGTGTACTGGGTTTTTATGTGTTGTTTTATCAAGTATAGTTTCATACTGATTAATTAAAAGATAAATTTTACTTGATTTACATGAAGTGATTGGTATAAAGGTCTTGAGTTGACCTGTTGCAGGTGTCACATTGTGGGTCACTCAGAGTATGTTTTGGGCCATCATGGAGGCACAGGCATGTTCTGAATGGAACACCAGATGTATGCTTAGGGTTATGGATGCAGCACAGTCGGTAATCTGTGACTGCCTCCACTGCATTGGGGACAACCTGGATCAGTTGACTGATGCAGTGGACAGAAGGTGGGTTGAGACCGGGTCTATCTTGAACTGCACATTGTCTGTGCTGGAACGTGTGGTTGGAGTTGAGCGTCAGACTCAGGGACGTAGGTCAGCAACCCCATCTGCTGAAAGTCCATGTGACCATGCACAATCATGCTCCCGTAGTGACAGTGCATCCAATGCTAAAGAGGGGAGTGAGCTGGTCCTAGGCATTTCCATGGGGGGCGTGATCCCAGTAGACAGCAGTTACCATCAGGTACTAACACCACTTCTGAGCTTGGGCATGGAGGTGCCAGTGCAACTCCTGGCAGAGCCAGTTCCCATGTTTGGGGCCGGAGATGGTGAACTGTCAGCTCTACTAAGTACGGTCCAAAGCTGTCCAACACACACACACATGTAGGGCTAGCACTGAGCTTGACTGTGTACATGTACACACTCACACACCACTGTCAAATGCAGTTCACCTACAGACACACACAGCACCTTTCCATAGTCCATCTTACTTGCTTCCCTTCCTGACTCACAGACATGCTAGCAACCTTTTGGGTCAGCCTAGGCCTCATGCATCCCCACACAACACCTTGTGCAAGTGATGATACCTGTGACACATCCCTGTCAACCTTGCCATCGATTGCAGAGAAATGAAGCTATGTGCCTGATGCACAGGGTGACTATATTAGTTAACATGTACTTGTGTAATGCAGTGTTGTTTTGCCATGCCGCATGTAGTAGTTAATGACAGATACTGTATGCTGGCATTTTTCACAAGTACAACACATATTTTTGTGTACCTTATGTCATGTGATGTTGTAATGGGTCTATAGTTACACAGTGACAGGTCTGTCACACACCTGTTTACCTCTCTGTTTCAGGAATCTGTTGGGATAACCTATGGATTTGCAGCAGCAATAAGGCAGCACAGGATGGCATGTCAGCACAGCACAAATATTTCTTCACTAAGGTACAGCACTATAAGTGCATGGCTCTATAGGTTCATATGTGTATAACAGGCTAACAAGGAGAATGGCGACATTCAGCATACTCATGCATCCCTAATCTGTGAACAGGTCTGCTACCCTTGATAAGTGTCACCAGGGTTTTGGGAATACACACATCTACAAGCTGTCCTGACAGAGATAGCCCATCCACAAATATCCTGTGTGTCCAGTACAGACAGTTGCCCAACACCAGTTATGAGTGGTGTGTCCGGCATCCCATTTTGAAACCTGCACATGCGGTGTCACAGCAGGTGTGTGCTTCACATGCATGGAGGGGGCCTGTTTCATGTAGGGTGTACTGTCTGTGTTACATACCTGTCTCTCCAGAATGTACTATGTATACCACAGTGATGTTGTAGGCATGTAGAACAGGTGAGATGTGTGTTAGTCCTGTAATGGATATGTGTTAGGTGCACAGTGGGATCCAACACTTCCCTATATGGAGCCATACACATCCCTTCCAAAGCATTTAGGATACAGACTGTCACCAAGGTTTTGGGAACACACACATCTACAAGCTGTCCTGACAGAGATAGCCCATACAGGCATGTCCAAAGGGCAGTTTCAGGTATACTCTCCAGTCCAGCTGGTGAATCTGGGAATCTTGAGTCAATGTTACAATTGCCTCATGTACACAGACAACCCTATCCTCCTTCCAAAAACACAAAGGTATGTGAGAGATGCAACTATAAACAATCTGCATTCAAACTGGAACCTTAGTTTGAGATACAGCCTTACAGAACTATCTGCAAATATATAGAGCTGAGTATACTTTTCTGTATTATTATGTATTATAGAGCTAAATTGTTTGCTTAGATATCTGTTGTGTATATATATATATATATATATATATGTATATATATATATATATAGAGAGAGAGAGAGAGAGAGCAGTATATATTTTTTGGCTTTATAATTTGCACATTCCTCACATCTGTGTTGAATCTTTTTCCCCACCCCCCTCATTTCCTGCCTTGTCTTCAGCTATATAATTGAGCTAGTGTTATGTGTCCTGTAAATTAACAATCTGCATTCAAACTGGAACCTTAGTTTGAGAGACAGCCTTACAGAACTATCTGCAAATATATAGAGCTGAGTATACTTTTCTGTATTATTCTGTATTATAGAGCTAAATTGTTTGCTTGGATATCTGTTGTATATATATATATATATATATATATATATATATATATATATAGAGAGAGAGAGAGAGAGAACAGTATATATTTTTTGGCTTTATAATTTGCACATTCCTCACATCTGTGTTGAAACTTTTTCCACACACACACACACCCTCATTTCCTGCCTTGTCTTCAGCTATATAATTGAGCTAGTGTTGTGTGTCCTGTTAATTAACAATCTGCATTCAAACTGGAACCTTAGTTTGAGAGACAGCCTTACAGAACTATCTGCAAATATATAGAGCTGAGTATACTTTTCTGTATTATTCTATATTATAGAGCTAAATTGTTTGCTTAGATATCTGTTGAATATATATATATATATATATATATATATATATATATATGTATATATAAAGAGAGAACAGTATATATTTTTTGGCTTTATAATTTGCACATTCCTCACATCTGTGTTGAAACTTTTTCCACACCCCCACTCATTTCCTGCCTTGTCTTCAGCTATATAATTGAGCTAGTGTTGTGTGTCCTGTTAATTAACAATCTGCATTCAAACTGGAACCTTAGTTTGAGAGACAGCCTTACCGAACTATCTGCAAATATATAGAGCTGAGTATACTTTTCTGTATTATTCTGTATTATAGAGCTAAATTGTTTGCTTAGATATCTGTTGTGTATATATATATATATATATATATATATATATATATATATATATATATAGAGAGAGAGAGAGCAGTATATATTTTTTGGCTTTATAATTTGCACATTCCTCACATCTGTGTTGAAACTGTCCCCTCCCAGTTCTTGGTTGTAGTTTAAATTTGGTGGCTTTTGCAGTGCCCGCCCCACTGTAGATTTGATCTAAGACACTCCCCCAGGCCCATCTCTTTACCGCATTCTACCTAATTAACCCTCTCTGCACTTGGTTTTAGTGCTTTTTAATTTAATTACATTTTTTCAAACTGTGTGTGGACTAATATTGCTACATATTCAAGTGTGCCAGCTTGCACTGCATGAGAATTGTATTTACTACTGCTTTTGCTACTTTTCTGAAAAAAAAAAAAAATGATCTGCTTTTACTGTACTTGTGTTTCTTCCTACTTTATTTTGCTTTTGCGTCATCTTAAAAGTACTCAATTGTATTTATTACTGCTTGGTGTAACTCATTCTAAGCCTTTTAGTTTAAACACTTGGGCTTCAGACCAGTTGTTTTACATTAAGAGGGTTTGTGGTCTGCACTGTAGTGGCAGAACAGGTAGCTTACATCCTTCTAAGTTGGGAACTGCTGATTGAGGGCTCAGTGTCTGTTAATCTAAAAGTGTATTAATTCTGGTTTAAGCACTTGGGCTTTCAGGCCAGTTATTTTACATTAAGAGGGTTCGTGGTCTGCACTCTTGTGGGAGGAGAGGCTGGACTCTGCCCTTCTGAGCTGGGAATTTCTGGTTAAAGTGCATGCATATCTGAACTGCTTCTTACTGAAATTGGTACACCTTGTTTGTTGTAGCATAGACTAGATCCAGGCCTGCTGAATCTAGCTTTGTTTGTATAACTTGAGCACTAATCCAGGCATTCTTTAAAGTATTCAATTGTATTTCTTACTGCTTGGTAGTAACTTGATTAAAGTGTAGCTATCATTCTAAGTCTTTTGGATTAAGCACTTGGGCTTCAGACCAGTTGTTTTACATTAGGAAAGTTTGTGGCATGCATTGTGGTGGCAGGACAGGTAGCTTTCATCCTTCTAAGTTGGGAACTGCTGATTGAGAGCTCAGTGTCTGTTATTCCTAAAGTGTATTAGTTCTGGTTTATGCACTTGGGCTTCAGGCCAGTTATTTTATATTAAGAAGGTTCGTGGTCTGCACTCTTGTGGGAGGAGAGGCTGGACTCTGCCCTTCTGAGATGCGAATTTCTGGTTAAAGGTTTATAGTGCCTGCATATTTGAACTGTTTCTTACTGAAATTGGTACACCTTGTTTGCTGTAGCATAGACTAGATCCAGGCTTGCTGAATCTAGCTTTGTTTGTATGCTTGTTGTTTGTTTGCTTGTTATTTCCCTGGAATGCTAATTCCACCTAAAACACGGCTTCTCAGTGCTTCTGTGGATCCCTAGTGATATCTGCATTGCTTACTGTACTTATTTCCTTGTTTCACTTGAAAGAAAGTTACTGTTTGTCATTTTTGCATTTAAGTTACCTGTAACACATTGCACTTAAGTTACCTGGCACTTGCTCACTAAAGCAATTATATAAGTCAGCGCTAAAAATTAAAAGCACTACACAGAACCTGGTTCAGGGCTCCCAAGAGCACCCCAGCACTACCAGGTTATACCTCATACCATGCTTTTCGGCCCCAAAACTTGGACCGAACCACAAAAGGAGGGGGAGTATCGATATTCATCAAAGATACCCACACCTCCAGGTTGGTGGCAAAGCATGAAGCATCAGAGACTATCCATGTGCAACTAACAGTGGATAAAACTGCCTTCCAGTTTATAGCCTGCTACAGACCACCCTCCCAAGCCCAGGAACCACACTCGGCCTTCCTGAGAACACTGGAATATATGAAGGTCTCTCCAAACACCATTATATTGGGCGACTTCAACTATCCAAACATAGACTGGGAGCATTACTCTCGCTCCAACACCCTAGCCCAAAGGTTCCTAGAATTCATAAACTCAAATGCTATGGAACAACTTGTTACCACTCCCACAAGAGGGGAAAACATACTGGACCTGATCATCACCAACATGGGGACGCTATGCTCCAGACCAGAAGTGTATCCCTCACTGGTAAGATCAGACCATAAACTGATCTCACTGGATATTCACATCCCGACCCCACCCCCTGCCCAGAAAACCACAGTGAAAAACTTCTCTAAAGCCAATTTCACACTCCTCAAAACTGAGGTGGAATCATTCAATGCTCCCGGGCCTGTGGAAAATATGGCCCAGACCTCAGAATCCTTTATAAATGCATTCTATGAACACCTTCAGGAATGCATGGATCATGCAATCCCAAATAAAACCAAGACCCAATCCTCCAAAGGCAGACGTCCTGTCTGGTGGACCCCAGCCATAAACAAACTATACAATAGAAGGAGGAAGCTACTACATGATAGAGCAAAATCCCAAAAAGGGAAGGCATCTCTGATCAGTATTAGCAAAAAACTAAGGGCACTCATAAAATCGTCTAAAGCCAGTTTCGAGAGAAAAATTGCACAGGACACTAAGGATAATCACAAGGCTTTCTTTAGTTATGTTAGGAACCTGAGTGTGAATTCCCAGATATGCTCAGAATTAGTCCAAAATGACAAAAAATGCACCGAACCCACAGACATTGCCAACATCCTAGCTGACAGGTTCAGCGCAAACTTCTCCCCCCCCTCCCCACCAAAAGGTCAAATATCTATCCCAGCAGAGTGCTGCCCCCCTGACATCTCAGATGCTCAGGTAAGAGCCGCCCACACCAAAGCAAAAAGCACAGCATCAATGGGACCAGACAGTGTCCTGGGCTGCGTCCTGCATGAACTCCAAGAAGAGCTAAACTCAAACATAAAACTACTGTTCAATCTCATCCTTACTACAGGATATGTATCCATAGATTGGCGTACAGCAACAGTGGTCCCTCTCCACAAAGGTGGTGCCTCAATGGACCCTGGAAACTATCGCCCCATTAGCCTGATTAGCTTGGTCTGCAAAGCTATGGAAAGGATCATCATGGACCTCATAAATAAAGATATTGGGGACCTACAGACACTGGATCCTACCCAGTTCAGCTTTGTTAAGGGCAGATCCTGCCTCTTAAACCTAGTCGACTTCTTTGAAACAGTCACCAAGGCCATTGACGAAAGGAAGGTGGTCCACACAGCCTACCTGGATCTCGCAAAAGCCTTCGATACAATACCCCACTCAGGCATTATAGATAAGCTCACCAGCTTAATTATAAACCTCTATGTCACTAGATGGGTTGCAAACTGGCTCAAGGACAGAACCCACATGGTTAGAATTGCTGGAGCCATGTCAGACTCCAAACCAGTTACAAGTGGTGTCCACAAGGCTCAGTCCTGGGACCTCTCTTGTTCGTTATATATTTCTCTGAGGTACAGGCCAACACAGAAGGACTGTGGCTGACCAAGTTCGCAGATGACTGCAAACTGGGTGCCATAATCGACTCTCCAGCTGACACAAGCATCCTCCAAAAGGGCCTCATAGAAACAGACAACTGGTGCCAGAGCCATGGGCTCAAGCTAAATGCCAAAAAGTGTATAGTCATCCCCTTTGGCAAAAACAAAGTGCCCACAAATTACCACATAGGTGGTAATCCATTAAGTACAGAAGAAGTAATTAGGGACCTGGGGACCCAAGTTGATAGCAATCTCTCATTTGACAACCACGTGGCCAAAGTGGTTAGAAAAACATTGTATATAGCCCACCTAATCATGAAGGGATTCACATCTAGATTAGGGGAGGTCATTGTGCCTCTTTACTCATACCTCTTCAGGCCCATAATCGAGTACAATGCCCCTTTTGGGATGTACCTTACCAAACACCTGCAGCAACTGGAAAGACCCCAAAAGTACCTCACCAATAGGATCAAAGGGCTCAAACAGATGCCATATGCTGCCTGGTTAAAGAAACTCCAGCTCCACTCAGTGGCATACCACCTGCTCAGAGGCGACCTGTGCCTGACGTATCAAGCCATGTCCAACCCAGAATTAAGGGACATGCTGCACCTCAAAAAATCCAAATCCCATCGAGCTACACGCTCGAGAGACTTGAACCTCAGCACTGAAATAAATAGGACATGCGGGAGGGACAGATTCATAACCCAGAGGCTCCCTTCACTCTGGAATAAAATCCCAGTCCAGGTTAGGCAGAGTCCCTCATTGACTCTCTTCAAGAGGAATCTTGATGAGTGGATGGGAGATCATAGGTTTACCCCGAGTATCACTTCTGTGTCACTGTTAGACAGAGGCACATTATACTAACCTCGAAAAAGGGCATAGAAAATTAATTTAAAATGGGTTGCGAAAGCCAAACATACTCTGGCTAGGCTTATAAATGCCCTAGGGCAGATAGCCTAGTATGAACCTATGAACCTATGAACTATACAGCCAAACTGGAGGCCAAGCTCTCTCAATCCAAGGCTGGAACAGCCAGTTAGGAGGAGAAGGGAAACACTTGCACCACACTTCCAGTCTCACATACAACAGTCATACGGGCATCAGCAAACAACACACATAAATACACAAAAACATACTCTGAGGCTCTAAATAAAAATCTGCCTAAGCAGCAGAGACCTCCAAAGCAGACATCCAAGCAATCTCCACCCTCAAACAACAACCACGTATCACATACTTTACAAAGTCAGTGTGCCACGCAACCACAGCCCTTAAGGCATAACAACACACCCAATACACTAGTAATAGTGACTCTATTGTCAGGCACACTGACATTCCACTCACTAGACTGAATAAGGAGAAGATTATTGTAAGCTGCCTGTCGGGTACCAGGATTCGCCACATAACACAAGCACTCAGGTCACTCCAAAACAAGTACAAATATGACTCTGTCATTGTACATGTTGGTGTGAATGACCTGAGATGTACCTCCCTGGACTACATGAAAAGAGACATAGAGGAGCTCTCTGATCATGGAGCTCAGGCCGGTATAACCCTGACCCTGAGTAGCATCTTGCCCTCACCAAGAATGATGCCACAGAACAAAGAAAAAATGATCAGTTTTAACAATTGGCTAAGCTATTGGTGTCGTTCAAAGGGGATCCAGTGTCTGTCAGCCTGGGACAACATGCTTGACAAGCCACTCTGCTTTGCCACAGATGGCTTGCACCTGTCGCCCTTAGGCTTTTGAATACTGGCCAAGGCTCTTGCCAGCACAATAGTGCCTTTTTTAGGCAAGGCTCAAAAGACAAACCCACCTCCATAAACAACACAAGTAACCAGAAACTAAGGGTAATGCTACTCAATGCCAGAAGACTAAACCTCAAAATGCATGCACTCAAGGCACTCCTTAGCATGGAGAAAATCGATATCTGTGCAGTAACAGAAACCTGGTTCAAGGCTCCAGAGAGCACCCCAGCACTACCAGGCTACAACTCATACCATACCTTCCGGCCCCAGAACCCGGACCGAAATACAAAAGGAGAGAGGTGTATCCATTTTCATAAAGGATACCCACACTTCCAGGTTAGTAGCACAGCACGAGGCCTCAGAGACCATCCATGTGCAACTAACAGTTGGCAAAGCTGCTTTTCAGATTGTAGCTTGCTACAGATCACCTACCTTGTCTCAGGACCCCCACTCAGCATTCCTGAGAACATTGGAAAATATAAAGGTCCTACCTAACACCATGTTATTGGGAGATTTCAACTTCCCAAACATTGACTGGGATAACTACTCAAGTACAAACTCCTTTGCCCAATGCTTCCTAGAGTTTATAAACTCAAATGCCCTGGAACAGCTGGTCACCATGCCTACAAGAGGTGACAACATATTGGACATGATCATCACCAACATGGTGGATCAGTGCTCCACACCAGAGGTAAACCCCTTGCTGGTAAGATCAGATCATAAACTAATCACACTGGACATCCACATCCCGACCCCACCCCCAGTCAAGGAAACCACTGTGAAAGACTTTCCAAAAGCCAACTTCACACTTCTCAAAACCGAAGTGGAAAGTTTCAAAGCCCTCTTGCTAAAGGATAATGCTGCCCAAACCACAGAATCCTTTACAAATGCATTCTATGAGCATCTACAGGAATGCATGGATCAAGCCATCCCAAGTAAAACCAAGACTCACTCCTCCAAAAAGAGGAAACCAGTATGGTGGTCCTCAGCCATAAATAAGCTATACAACAGAAGGAGGAAAATATTGCATGATAGAGCAAAATCCCAAAAAGGAAAAGCATCACTGATCAATATTAGCAAGAAACTATGATCCCTCATAAAATCATCTAAGGTCAGTTTTGAAAGAAAAATTGCCAAAGACTCTAAAGATAATCGCAAAGCCTTCTTTAGCTATGTCAAGAATCTAGGTGGCAACTCTCAGATATGCTCTGAGCTAGTGCAAAATGGCAAAAAGTACACTGAACCAACTGACATTGCCAACATCCTGGCAGACAGGTTCAGTGCAAACTTCACCCCCCCCCACCCCCAAAAGGGCCCATGTCCATCCCAGAAGAATGCAGAGCCCCAGACATCACAGACACGCAGGTAAAAACAGCACTCTCCAAAGATAAAAACACAGCATCAATGGGACCGGATGGTATGCCAGGCTGCATCTTACACGAGCTCCAAAATGAACTAAACCCTCACCTAAGTTCACTGTTCAAACTCAGCCTTACCACAGGCTATGTACCCAAAGAATGGCGTACAGCAACAGTCATCCCTCTCCACAAATGTGGTGCCACAACAGAACCTGGGAACTATCCCCATATAACCCTGACTAGCCTGGTCTGCAAAGCTATGGACCGAATCATCATGGAATTCACAAACAGAGACATTGGGAACCTCCAGACACTGGACCCTACCCAATTCAGCTTTGTTAAAGGCAGATCCTGCCTCCTAAACCTAGTTGACTTCTTTGAAACAGTTACCAAGGCCATATATGAGGGAACCCTGGGCTTTCGGATATTGGCAAAGGCTCTTGCTACCCCCATAGTGCCTTTTTTAGGCAAGGCTCAAAAGACAAACCCACCTCCATATGTATCACAAGGGATAAGAAACTAAGAGTAATGCTACTCAACACCAGAAGTCTAAACCTCAAGATGCACGCACTCGAAACTCTCCTTAGCATGGAGAACATCGATATCTGTGCAGTAACAGAAACCTGGTTCAAGGCTCCCGAGAGCACCCCAGCACTACCAGGTTATACCTCATACCACACTTTTCGGCCCCAAAACTTGGACCGAACCACAAAAGGTGGGGGAGTATCAATATTCGTCAAAGATACCCGCACCTCCAGGTTGGTGGCACAGCATGAAGCATCAGAGACTATCCATGTGCAGCTGACTGTGGGTAAAACTGCCTTCCAGTTTATAGCCTGCTACAGACCACCCTCCCAAACACAGGAACCCCACTTGGCCTTCCTGAGAATACTGGAAAATATGAAGGTCTCTCCAAACACCATTATATTGGGTGACTTCAACTACCCAAACATAGACTGGGAGCATTACTCTAGCTCCAACACCCTAGCCCAAAGGTTCCTAGAATTTATAAACTCAAATGCTATGGAACAACTTGTTACCACTCCCACAAGAGGGGAAAACATACTGGACCTGATCATCACCAACATGGGGACACTATGCTCCAGACCAGAAGTGTATCCCTCACTGGTAAGATCAGACCATAAACTAATCTCACTGGATATTCACATCCCGACCCCACCCCCTGCCCAGAAAACCACAGTGAAAAACTTCTCTAAAGCAAATTTCACACGCCTCAAAACCGAGGTGAAATCCTTTAAAGCCCCCAGGCCTGTGGAAAATACGGCCCAGACCGCAGAATCCTTTATAAAAGCATTCTATGAACACCTTCAGGAATGCATGGATCATGCAATCCCAAATAAAACCAAGACCCAATCCTCCAAAGGCAGACGTCCTGTCTGGTGGACCCCAGCCATAAACAAACTATACAATAGAAGGAGGAAGCTACTACATGATAGAGTAAAATCCCAAAAAGGGAAGGCATCTCTGATCAGTATTAGCAAAAAACTACGGGCACTCATAAAATCGACTAAGGCCAGCTTCGAGAGAAAAATTGCACAGGACACTAAGGATAATCACAAGGCTTTCTTTAGTTATGTTAGGAACCTGGGTGGGAATTCCCAGATATGCTCAGAATTAGTCCAAAATGACAAAAAATACACCGAGCCCACAGACATTGCCAACATCCTAGCTGACAGGTTCAGTGCAAACTTCTCCCTCCCCTCCCCACCAAAAGGGCAAATATCTATCCCAACAGAGTGCTGCCCCCCTGACATCTCAGATGCTCAGGTAAGAGCCGCCCTCTCCAAAGCAAAAAACACAGCATCAATGGGACCAGATGGTGTCCCGGCTCGTCCTACATGAACTCCAAGAAGAGCTAAACCCAAACATAAAACTACTGTTCAATCTTAGCCTTACTACAGGATATGTACCCAAAGAGTGGTGTACAGCAACAGTGGTCCCTCTCCACAAAGGTGGTGCCTCAACGGATCCTGGAAACTATTGCCCCATAAGCCTGACTAGCTTGGTCTGCAAAGCTATGGAAAGGATCATCATGGACCTCATAAATAAAGATATTGGGGACCTACAGACACTGGATCCTACCCAGTTTGGCTTTGTTAAGGGCAGATCCTGCCTCTTAAACCTGGTTGATTTCTTTGAAACAGTCACCAAGGCCATTGACGAGGGGAAGGTGGTCCACACAGCCTACCTGGACCTCGCAAAAGCCTTCGATACAATACCCCACTCAGGCATTATAGATAAGCTCACCAGCTTAAATATAAACCCCTATGTCACTAGATGGGTTGCAAACTGGCTCAAGGACAGAACCCACATAGTTAGAATTGCTGGAGCCATGTCAGACTCCAAACCAGTTACAAGTGGCGTCCCACAAGGCTCAGTCCTGGGACCTCCCTTGTTCGGTATATATTTCTCGGCGGTACAGGCCAACACAGAAGGACTGTGGCTGTCCAAGTTCGCAGATGACTGCAAACTGGGTGCCATAATCAACTCTCCAGCCGACACAAGCATCCTCCAAAAGGGCCTCATAGAAACAGACAACTGGTGCCAGAGCCATGGCCTCAAGCTAAACGCCAAAAAGTGTATAGTCATCCCCTTTGGCAAAAACAAAGTGCCCACAAATTACCACATAGGTGGTAATCCATTAAGTACAGAAGAAGTCATTAGGGACCTGGGGACCCAAGTTGATAGCAATCTCTCATTTGACAACCACGTGGCCAAAGTGGTTAGAAAAACATTTTATATAGCCCACCTAATCATGAAGGGATTCACATCTAGATCACGGGAGGTCATCGTACCTCTTTACTCATCCCTCATCAGGCCCATAATTGAGTACAATGCCCCTTTTGGGATGTACCTTACCAGACACCTGCAGCAACTGGAAAGACTCCAAAAGTACCTCACCAAGAGGATCAAAGGGCTCAAACAGATGCCATATGCTGCCCGGTTAAAGAAACTCCAGCTCTACTCAGTGGCATACCGCCTGCTCAGAGGCGATCTGTGTCTGACGTATAAAGCCATGTCCAACCCAGAATTAATGGACATGCTGCACCTCAGAAAATCCAAATCTCATCGAGCTACGCGCTCAAGAGACTTGAACCTCAGCACTGAAATAAATAGGACATGCTGGAGGGACAGATTCATAACCCAGAGGCTCCCTTCACTCTGGAATAAAATCCCAGTCCAGGTTAGGCAGAGTCCCACATTGACTCTCTTCAAGAGGAATCTTGATGAGTGGATGGGAGATCATAGGTTTACCCCGGCTATCACTTCTGTGTCACTGTTAGACAGAGGCACAGTATACTAACCTCAAAAAACGCATAGCAAAATTAATTTAAAATGGGTGGCGAAAGCCAAACACACTCTGGCTAGGCTTATAAATGCCCTAGGGCAGATAGCCTAGTATGAACCTATGAACCTATGAACCTAAAGGTAGTTCACACAGCCTACCTGGACCTCACTAAGGCCTTTGACACCATTCCCCACTCTTGCATCATAGATAAGCTCACCAGCTTGAACATTAACCCCTATGTCATGAGATTGGTTGCCAACTGGCTGACAAATAGAACACACATGGTCAGAGTTGCGGGTGCCATGTCCGACTCAAAACCAGTTACAAGTGGCGTCCCACAGGGCTCGGTCCTGGGACCCCTCCTGTTTGGTATATACTTCTCTGAGGTACAGCCAAGCATGGGAGGATTATGGCTGACCAAGTTTGCAGATGACTGCAAACTGGGGGCCATAATTGACTCTCCGGCTGACACAGACATCCTCCAGAAGGGTCTCACAGAGACAGATACCTGTTGTCAGAGCCATGGCCTCAAGCTAAATGCCAAAAAATGCATAGTCATTCCCTTTGGGAAAAACAAAGTGCCCACGAATTATCACATAGGTGGTAATTCACTAAGTACGGAAGATGTAATTAGGGACCTGGGGACCCAGGTAGATAGCAACGTCTCCTTTGATAATCACATTGCCAAAGTGGTTAGAAATTTCTTCTATGTAGCCCACCTAATCATGAAAGGGTTCACATCTAGATCAAGAGAGGTCATTGTGCCCCTCTACTCATCACTCATTAGGCCCATAATAGAGTACAATGCCCCATTTGGAATGTACCTTACTCGTCACCTGCAACAGCTGGAAAGACCACAGAAATACCTCACCAAGAGGATCATGGGCCTCAAACAGATGCCCTATGCAGCTCGACTAAAGAAACTCCAGCTCTACTCAGTTGCTTACTGCCTGCTCTGAGGTGATCTCTGCCTGACGTATAAGGCCATGTCCAACCCAGAATTAATGGACATGCTCCACCTCAAGAAAATCAAATCTCTTAGAGCCACATGCTCCAGTGAATTAAACCTCAGCACAACAATAAAAAGGAGATGCTGGAGGGATAGATTCCTGTCCCAGAGACTTCCCTCGCTCTGGAATAAAATCCCAGTTCATGTTAGGCAAAGCCCCTCTTTGACTCTCTTCAAGAGAAATCTTGACGAGTGGATGGGAAATCATAAATTTACCCCTGGGATCACTTCAATGGCCCTGCTAGACAGAGGCCCATGAAACTAATTTAAAATGGAGGCGAAAGCCAACACATTTTGGCTAGGCTTATAACTGCCCTTGGGTAGATAGCCTAGTACCTACCTATGAACCTATGAACATGTACAGTTGTGACACAAACTGCATCTGACAGGTTATCTACACTGTGTATTGGTGTACCACGGGACCTGTGTGGCTGCTACAGGTATATGCTATGCCTGTTTAGTGACATAGCAAGGGTGCCATTGCACACAATGATAAGTGTGATGACTGCCGCAGTCAGTACAGCATTGACAATCTGGGATGTACATTCCAAACCTGTCAGTATAGGTTGTACAACAGTGAATGCATCTCCACATCTTACCGACCAGTGCGAGTCAAAGGCTACATTACTCTCTGTGTCGATAAATCCATGTGTAATGGCTCAACTGTGTGTGGTGTGCAGACACTACAATAATTTGCAGGGGTGGATGATTTCCCACAGTGATATTATTGTGCAGTCATTGGCAATTAGTCTTGACTAGTGACTCAGAGTACAACTGACTGTATCTTAAGCCATCCTGGACAACTGTTGGTTCTGTGTGGGATTCTGTGACAGCTCCCAATATGAAATCACCTGCTAAATAGTCAGAACTCAGTGAAATTAGCTGTGACTGTTGAGAGGGAGTAGGTAGATGGGGTATGCCAATAATGGAGGATGGTGAACTCCACTGGTGACTGACGTCATTTCTGAGTAGGTCTCCCAGTGCATATTTTTTACCTTTTTGAAAAAGAAAAGCACAATATCTTGGTCAATGTACCATGTAGATCCATGCAATTTGTATTAATTTGTTTGTATAAATGCCAGCTTGAAAATGATACCTTAACCATTACTGTGTGATGCTCCTTTACGTAGATATCCACAGAAATATGATTAATATAATATTTCTCATAACTGATAAATAAACAAAGCATAATATCTCATCACTTGTAACAGACAGATGCTACATATCAGTGTACAAGTTGTGTGTCTCAATGTCAGCTTCAAAATGATGCATCATTTGAGTCATCACCATGGTCCCTTGCAAAAATATTGGCATAATAATGTGAAGTATTGGAAATGTATACTTTTCATAATCCTACAAGACTAAACAAACTGTGATATCTGTACATGTGTACAGTGCACAGACAGAATTTTTTTACCTTGTTGTAAGGAGTAACACTGTCTTCAAATTGAGGTATTACGTGGCACACTGATATGTTCCCTTGCAAAGTTATTTACCAAAATATGAAAAAAAATCATAATTTCCATAACTAAGTCTGAAACAAACTTTGATATCTGTACATGTGTACAACACACATGCACAGTTATTTTACCATGTTGCAGCTATCAATACTGTCTTCAAAGTCAGGTATTACTTAGCACATTCAGATGCTCCCTTGCAAAGTTATATACCAAAATATGAAAAAAAAAATCATAATTTCCATAACCTGAGTCCTAAACAAACTGGTATCTGCACATCTTTACAGCATTCAGACCCAGTTGTTTTACCATGTAGACACATATCATTGTAAATATACACATTCTTGGTGTAGCCAACATACTGCTGAATGGGTACATGTAAAGAGAAAAAGCAAGGTAAGGACCACCACTCCACTAATGAACCCCAGGACAGGCATGGGATTTCAGTGACACTCAAGGGCATCTGATGTGTCTGACACCTGTGCTGGCTAACCACTCAGATAACTGATACCACTACAGTCTCATGACCACCTTCAGTGTCAGCAGTCTGCCTTACCTATGTCTTTTCTCTTTACATGTGTCCATTCAGCAATGGACTTAAGGGATCAAGCTCTGTATTACTATGCCCTTCCTGTCATCTAAACTCTACACATGCCTGATAAAAGCAGAAGAAAAAAAGTATTATAGGATGGTTACTGACATACTTGACTGTAAGTGGTAGTACTCTCCTGAAACAGTTGTTCTTTCTTAGTATCTTCAGCAGCTCCTTACCACAGTTATTTGCCAAACTCAGAAAAATATATTTTACACAACACAAATCATAAGCAAACGCAAAATTTGTAACCATGCACAGCATGCAGAAAGTTATTTTACAATCTGAAAATGAAGTGTTACTCAGCATGTGTACAAGTTACCTTGCACGTCCTTTCCTGTGTTGTAAGTACTGATAACAGTGTTCTAAATATAACATCAGAGTTTAACTTACCATACTGGTCCTACTTGGTCATGGGTGTTTTCCATTCTTCTCACAAGCTGCATGTTACCAATCCTGCATAGCTCTCCTCACGCCATTGTTGAGGTCAGTCAAGAACAATGCAATGCCCGCCTCAGTTAGGTGAACACCATCCCTTCTGAAAAGGTGAATATCTTCTGTGGTGATACTGTCATGGCAGATTGTAGATCCAATGACCCTGTACATCAAGCCATGCATGAACCCATTCTGTAAACATCTGGCCTTGTGGGCTGCCCATTGACTGTTTGCTGTTTTCCATATTTGTTGAGGAATTATGTCAGAACACAAAATGACAATGTGGCCACCACGACTGTAGGTGTTCAAAAATTGCTCTCATTTGAAACTGTAGCATTCCAAGTGGTTGACTGATTACATCATTCCCTCCTATGTGCAACACAAGAATGTCGGGCTCAGGGTAGATGGAACACTTCTCTTCCAACAACTGCAGTACTCCGTTCCAATGCATACCTCTTCTGGCAATCCAGTATACCATCACACTGGATGTGGGGAAGTTCAAGTTGTAGTGGTTTTCACTTACAGAGGAATGGCTGGCAGCCGAGTGAATGTAGGAATGGCCACACACCCACACTCTCACTTGTCGTTCTCCTGCTCGTGAAGCCATGTCAGTGTCCGAAGGTGGATGCACCTGCACAGGAAAGAAAATGCAAACAGATTACTACTCATGTTTAACAGATGTATTGGGAGACTACATATATGTATATCATATGCACTACCTGGCTAAATTAAATTAAAACATTATCATCTGCATTTCACTTCGAAAAGAAATACGGAAATGGCAATATGAAATGTCAGTATCAACAAGGAATACAGAGTCTGTGGTGACTACAGTGAACTCCAACTACTTGAACATTACAAGAAAAAAAATGTTCCAAGCACTGATTGCATAGATACAGCAAACTCAAGATAGAAGTAATTATTGTGCAGTGATCCACAAAATAGTACTGCTTCCCTTTCCCAAATTATCCGTTTTGATAAGAAAGACACACAGAGTCAACTGAAGCATTTCATTATCAAGAAAATCATGGTGAATTAAGCAACAGTTACAGAATTCACCTATTCATTGATTAAAAATGCCTATCCTCATTATGAGCATATAAAGAACATATTTATTATGATAAGCAAATATCAACATATGCTACAATTCATCCCTCTGTAAGCATATGTAGTGTATTCACACACAGAGGCATCTATATATACATATATATATATATATATATATATATATATATATATATATATACATATGTATATATATATATATATATATATATATATATATATATATATATATATATATGGGTCTACCTGACAACACCAACACATCACAACACTGACAACAAAATCACCGACACCACATAACCGACAGTTCACAAACACGAAACCTCACATGCCCGACACATCATAATACCGACAATCAACAAACAAAACAAATCCCCTGTCCAAAAAGCACACACACAACACAAGCACACCAAAATGCTTACAAACCCACACTAAACCTCACATACACAACTAACTACAACCTTAACCCAAACCCTAACCCTAAGGTCCGTCACTATCGCACACTCACCTAACCTGCGCCCTAACCCTAACTCACTTAACCCACCCCTAACCCAAAGACTATCACTACCGCACACTTACCTAAACCACGCCCTAATCCTAGCTCACTTAACCCACCCCTAACCCAAAGACTGTCACTATCGCACACTCACCTAACCCGCGCCCTAACCCTAACTCACTTAACCTGCCCCTAACCCAAAGACTATCACTACCGCACACTTACCTAACCCGCGCCCTATCCCTAACTCACTTAACCCACCCCTATCCCTACAGACCGTCAATATTGCACACTTACCTTACTCGCACCCAAACGTCCGTCACTACCGCATATTTACACAGCCTTTTCCCATGTCGGTGTTCTCAGCGTCGGTGTTTTCATCCGTCGGTCTTCTCAGTTGTCGATCTTCTGGTGTTGGTGTTCTCAGTGTTGGCGTTCTAAGCTGTCGCTGTTGTCAGGTAGACCCAAGTGGACTACTAGTAAGGGAGAATTTGTCTGCATCTTGAATCAAAGACACACTGTTAATAATTCTATCAAAACTCTATTTCCCACAAGCTTTGATCAAAATAGAACAGACCTAAAAAGCACCACGACCAGCCTGGACAACAGTGCAGCCATAAAAATTGTATCATTCTGGTTTAGCACTCAGATTGACCTATAAGCTTCTCCCCTTTCTTGGGGATCACTATCACTGTTGCTTCTTTCCAGGAGGGTTGTGTCTCTAGTGTTCTTAACACCACAGTTATCAAAACTAACATCTCTATCAACATCCACTCTTTTCACCTTTCATAAGTACATTTCATAAATCCATGTAATTTATGATCGCCTTCTTTTCTTCTACTGCCTGCTAATACCTGTTTTCACCCTGTGCTTGCAATAATTTTATCTGCAAGATTGTGTCCTGCTATTCAGTCAGGTCCCTTGATTTAATCCTCTGTATTAATCCAGTGTACTGCCTCTAAGCTTCCTCCAAGGAACACCAAAAAGTCTTCCATTGAAGTAAAGTATTATATCCAAATGAGATCTACAAATCCATTGCTGAAAAAATTTTGAAGCCAGTCTCTGAAATAAGGTGGGTTACAAACTGATATACTGAACCACCAATGTTTCTCTATGGAGGTGGATCTCAGCAGAAAATAACATTAGAAGAGTATGGTCTGAAATAACTATAACCATATCTGCGGTGGTACAGCAGTAGCATTGTTAACTCACAGCAAGACGTTCTCCTGTTCGATTCTCGGCTGGAGTGCCTTCTGTGTGGAGTCTGCATGTCCTCCCCGCGGTTGAGTGGCCTCTGAAAGACATGCATGAATGGGTGTGCCTTCACTGAAGGTTGGTCGTTGGGCTGGCAACTCGGCACCATAAAAATTGATTGCCAATCATTAGCGGACCGGAGTTCCACTGTGGTGACCCCTAACCGGTAAAAGCCGAAAAGAAAAACAACAACATTACCTCATATTTCTGGTTGTAAAGAGACCCTTCCTGTACTTCAGCAATTTTACAGACTTTGGAAAATCTTAAATAGACTGAAAAGAAAGCGGGTGTTTAAGCCCTGTGGTTCTCACTGGAGTAGATTCAGCCCTTAGCCTCATAACAAAACAAAATATTTTAAAATGTTTATATATTTTATGGAATGTGAAAGCTCTTGGTGCACATTGGATGTCCTCCAAATGAGTAATCAAATTCCAATCTCCTGCAAACAGCATCAGACTTATTTGAAATTGAGACAGGACCATCACAACTCTAAACTGAGATACAGTAGATTTTAGATTTGGGCAGATGGTATACACTCTAACTGGGGTGACTGAGCTTCCTTCTAATTTCTCTGTTATCACTAACTGCCATAACAAAGTCATTCATTGGTCTTCACTTACATCGTTCCTTGAGCTGTCAGAACAACACTGCACTTTATGCACACGACCATAAAAAAGCATAAAAAAGTTACAGATGTAACAAGTAGTGTACTACATCTCAATACCGCAAAGAGATCTCTGAGTATTTTAGCCCTGACCACAAATTCAGTCAGTACTGGCATTCATTTGTGAACACTCATACTGCATATACCTCACATGGAGTGCTTCAGACTGGACCACAAATGCAGTGGCAGCATTCAGGAACTAAATAACGGCACTGGCAATAGCACTCCCCACCTCCTTCACCCCACCATAATTACTGCTCTACCTGATGGGCTCCACTAATGAAGCCTGATTGTCAAAAACCTGGCATGCAGCAATGTCAGAAACTAATGCTTGAAACACACAAGGGCAAAAAAACAAAGTACAAGTGTTTTTGTTGGAGACAAGCCCACTGTACCCCCCAAACTTATAGACACCAACTCAGCTGTTGGACAAAATGAAAAAAGGAGAAATTACCCAAAATAAAGGCATCATTGGTGGCACAAGATTAGAAATTGCATCATACTGATAGAGGAAGGACATGCTGGAGCTATCTGAATGCATGATGACCAAAAAATTGTCAAACCAAGCTGGAAATGCAAAAGAACCATCAACTTAAGTTAACACTGTCTATAGTGACACTAAAAAGAGTAACATTTGGTACAATAAAAAAGGCCAACATTGCTCATGGGATAGTGCACATTCCCAAAATGCAGATGTGTAGTAGAGAAAACCCACCATAATACTGTGCCAAAAATAATGACAGCGTGCAGCACAAACCTTTCAACTGTCCCTCCCCACCAAGTATTTCTGATCCTGTAATGGAAAGTGAAGGTCACAATCAAGTAAAGAGTACTGGAGGGTGCTGTCAAAAGCTCCTTACTCTGTGGACATATCACGACAATGCAAATCACAATCTAACTAAATAGAACAAAACTTAGAAAACCATCTAATCGCTTCTGATGTAACACAATGAAAGCACCAGCATGAAGCCAAGCAAAAAGAAATAACAGCCAAAGCATACTGCACTTACAGAGATATCAGCCACAACACGATCTATGTGCACACAAGACTTCATAAGGCAGGATTTGCAACGTGATACATTACATTTCAAAATTCATAAAGACACCAACATAAAAAATACACATGCTGAATTGCGATGAAAGAGCACCAAATATTACAGTTTCAATTATCTCATTAGCGAAGTGGGTTTCAAAACAAACCTTTTGTTCTACCTAGTAACTTCCTGTCCCCTGCCAGGCCATGCTCTGTCTGATATGAAACACCATCACAAATTCGAGAAAAGTGGTCAGATCTTCATTTACTCACAATCAAAAACAAACCACAAGCAGTGATAAGCTGTTCTCTACAACTTACACATACACTTGCAAAAGACAATACTTATGCCAAAATGTACATATTGATAGACTTCCCGAGTGAGAGCTGAAATGAATTTAGAGTGAAATGAGCACTTGCCTCAATCTAAGGAATATCTCCATTGCAGCTGCATGGCAATTGTCTTTCAGGATTTCTCACGGCTGTAAGTTAAGGAATGAATTACCGATGGTCTCCCAAAATGGTGAACAGAAATGTTCTGTTACAGTAGATAGAAGGATCCAGTAGCAATATAGCAAATACCAGAAAAATAAAGGGAATTGCTACTGGAGGACCCCCTATTTATTGTAACAGAACAAAGAAACTTTAGGTCAGGGGTGGATGTTAGGCAAGTGGCGGCTTGGATTGCAAGAATCCAATTGGCTGCCACTACTTGCTTCCTGCAACATAAGTAGAATTGGCTTGCAAACAGATACACAGTGCATGGCAAGCCAATTTTATCGTAAATTGTAAATATAAGCATGATGTTTATCCACACTGAAAATTAAGTTGAGAAGGTACCTGACACAGTTCAGGTACTCTTTCAACTTAATTTGTAACAGTGCAGCTAAAACTTTAATAGAAAGTTAATGGCGCTTGTGGAAGGCACTCGGGTGGAACAACATACCTTTTCTGGCATCTCAGAGAGCACTCAGGTGTAAGCACAAAGGTGCACTCAGAAGGTACTCGGGGTTTATGAGTTAATCATGCAGTGGCTCACTTGCCCAAAGGATGGTCCAGGTCCTTACCTACAATGCCCTGCAGCAGTGCCGTGACATCCTCACATGGGGAATCAAAGTAGTACATCACGTGTTTACCAATATGGGTGACCAGTACAACTCCCCCAATGTGAAATCCTCCCTGGTGTCATCTGGCCACAGATCAGTCTCCTTAGACCTACTGGCATGTACCCCCCCTTGGGGACAATACAGACATATATGTCAAGACAGCCATGTATTACCTCCTGTGGGATGGTTGACATAGCGTGACTGCACCTCCCCCTTCAGATGGGACAGGCAGGTATGTAGAGCTCTACACCCATGCATTATGGCTGCAGCATTAAAACTGCATGAACTTTGGTGTACATGACAAGAGGGACACAGTCTCATCATGGCTCAGCTAACCTGACTGGTGGACAACTGCCATTAGCAGGCTATAGAATAACAGGTGGACAGTGCTGTGTGATAGTTCAGGTGAGGATGTTACCCCCAAACATGGAGGCATTACCTCTTCAGCTAAAAGAAGCAAATAGTGACATTCTGATGTTGTATAGACACAGTAAATGACAAAAGTAGCCACCCATACAAAGCAGAACCACAATGCACAGTGTAGTTACATGTGTGACCTCAAAGGATAGGCCCAGATTGTCAGTGACCTCATATGTCATGATTCTACATATGATGGGTCTGTACTCATACCTAACCTGTATACCCAAACTGCCTGCATCAACTACACTCCTTTGTTCCCACCACATGTGACATATGACATTGCTACAACCTGTCCCATAACTTCCATATATACAGAGCAGTTTGTATCTGGCCTCTCACTGGAAGTTACACAGCATCTATTGGGCATGCTAACAATCCAGGCTGCATCTCACGCATGATTTGACAAGGATGACTAACACCATTGGGAAACCCTTGCTATCATACTGATACTACTGACTACACACCCCTGAGTGGACTATGGCAACTCTTCTACCCTTGCACAGAGGTGATGCATCCTCTTACCAGTATAACTATACACCTCTTTGTCTGAGTATCCATATCTGTATGCCTGTAGGGGCAATCATCATGGAGCTGATCAGTACACATATATGTGTTCTATATACAGTTGACTGTACACAGTTTGGATGTGTGACAGAGGGAGCATGACTGTTACATGTGGTGGACATTTCCGAGGCAGTCACCATGGACCTGGGTGAAGGTACATCAGGGCATACAACCCCCTAGACTGAGCAAAGCCATCTGACTTTATCCTCCACTCAGGAAATATTTACAAAGCACCCACTTAGGCATCCATGATACTGTCATTGTAGGGGGTCAGTGAGTGGCCCATTGTTGGCACGCATACGCAACATAGGGATATTCACCTCTGATAACTCTTCTGTAGCTCAACAGGGTGCAGTCCTGGGTCCTCTACTGTATGGAACCCATTCGACCACAATACACGTGACTACTGAATGAGTGTGGCTAACAATGTTGGCTGATACCTGCAAATTGTGGGCAGTCATAGAGTCTCTGTGGTATGCCACTATCCTGCAAGAGGGTATTGTGAACACATGCCTGTTGACATATTAATGGCGTTAAACTCCAAGCAAATATATATATATATATATATATATATATATATATGTATGTAATATTTCCATCAGCTAGACCTATGTACCTGGTAAGTAGCACATCAGTCACAACATGTGGTGTACATACTTGGGATGAACAAAATGGGCACACAGACCTGGCCACACATGTTTACACCTAATGTGCTTCAGATCGCCATGTTTCTACAGTGGTATGGCAGAAATCATATGGCATAGCTGAGGCCACAGTCACTTGTAGGTAACATACTCATAACCTCCAAGTACTCTTCCCTCAGCATGCCAATATCTGAGTCCAGTGGCCATTTGGTGATGTACCCTTCAAAATAGTACTGGCAATTGCACACATCAGTATGGTCCCCTCACAAGGACACTTCACTTCCTCAGTATGTGTTCAATGGGGATCGTCTGCAATGAGTGTCATTGTCACATGTGGCCTATAGAGTACTCAGAGGTGATCTTTGCCTTGCATATGGGGCAATGTGTGACACTACATGATTGCATATGCTGCCTATTTGTAGGAGCCATAGTAGATGGAAAACTCAGTGTAAGGATGTTAACGTCTTATGTGATTTTAGTGCTACATGCCTATGGGAGAGATTTGTCTAGCAGACTTAAACACACCCCTGAAACAGAACCCTGCCTACTGGCACACAATGCACCTCAGTGCACCATAGCACATGCCATCTGTCCATCATCTCAACACAGGGTGTCTGTCTGTCTCTCTTGGATTGGGGTAATATGTGCTGATCCTGTAACTATGGGTATAAAGATGTCTATGATTGTGAGGGTTGTACAGCCATTATGCTAGTTAAGTTCAAATGTCATATGGTTCCATAACGTGATGTAAAATGCTCTAACAGGCTCATAAACAAGCATGGCTACATTGAAGCTAGCACCACTTCCAATCACTGTGTACAGGATATGCCAAGGTGCACACATACTGCAAGCTGGCTGTATGTAGATGAGAACACTCAGCTATGTAATGGTACACACTACAGATCACAGTACGTAATGCCCACAACACACCTCATGTGTGCTAGTACTATCAGTTCAGGAAATACTATGCTTGATAACATCAGTAGGCCTAGTTGTGGTCAGTCCTTTTGGAAGCCACATCACATGCTGCAAATAAATACTGCAAAACCTTACCTATTTCTAAGTTACCAAGGTGATCATAGTTATGCCATCTGGACATGCACACACACCAAGTAGCCTGGAGTGAGATTATAACCCCTACCTATCTAGTCTTACACACTATAGATCACAGTATTTATTGCATGTGCCATGGCTTACATCTGATGCTATATTGTCAGCTAGTAGTCTTAAGGTGGATGACATCGTCAGGCCTTGTAGAAGAGGGCAGTTTGGAAGCCAGCAGCAAGTTACAGGGCCAAAAAGTGCATAACCATTGCAGGTGAATAACCCATAAATGCATGGCAGCTGTTTTGCAGGGGTATACACACACACACATGCACCAAATAGCCTGGATTGAGATTAGAACCCCTATCTATCTAATCTTACACACTATGGATCACAGTATTTTTCGCATGTGCCACAGCTTATGTCTGATGATACACTATCAGCTGGTAGTCTTAAGGTAAATGACATCATCAGGTCTTGTAGAAGTGGGCAGTTTGTAGGCCAGCAGCAAGCTACAGGCCTAAAAGTGTATAACCATTGCAGATGGATAGGCAGTGAAGGCATAGCAGTTACTCTGTAGGGGGATACACTCACAGACATGCACCAAGTAGCCTGGAGTGAGATTAAAATCCCTACCTATCTAGTTTTATTCACTACAGATCACAGTATGTATTGCATGCAACACAGTCTGTTGTATAAGTCTGTTGTGTAAATGACTGCAGGCACAGTACTTCTGCATTACACAAACTAGGCTTGTGTTGAATAGAATCTGTGGTCTGCATATTTATATTGTTTCATACTGTTATCTGGACCTAGTATCCTAGCAATGGGATAACTGTTATTATCTTAGCTATTTGTGTGTACAGTTGCCAGTATGGCCATATGTGGCTGCTTGCAGTTAGATGGGCAAACCTGTGGCCAGGAACAATGTCTCTCTATGTGGTAACATACAGCAGGCACAGGGGTCTGTAGGTAAGTGGATTATGTACTGATTCACCCTTAGTTTGGATCCCTTGAGCAACAGTATGGATGTGTGATAGTGCAGATTTAAACACCATTATTAGGGTACGTAGGACAATACATCCACACACATATTTATGTAATTAACAGGGTTGTATATATAAATGTAGCTGCATGTGTGTATGATATGTTTATGTATTATGTAGATATATGGGGAGAGTCTATATATCCTTGTAATCTATATAGCTATATATATATATATATATATATATATATATATATATATATATATATATATATATATATATATATATATATATATCGGCATATATCTATTTGACACTACATAGTGATAGATATACTATGTACGTGAGAGAGAGAGTGAGATAGTGACAGATGGATATGTATACATATATATCTGTATTTATAGACATATCTATACATAACAGGTCATTCTGATGTCAGGGTAACAGAATTGCACTCATTTTAACTAAGTGTTTAGGCATGCCCGGTGGGACTGTCATAGGTTCATAGGTTGGTACTAGGCTATCGGCCTAGGGCCTATACAATCCTATAACAATTCCCTGGATATTTCTTCTCACAATATTTACTTCCCTGGAACCCTGTCTAGCAGGGCGACTGACATGATCCCCGGGGTAAATTTCCTATCTCCTTTCCAATCATCGTGGTTCCTTTTGAAGAGGGCCAAGGAGGCACTCTGATTGACATGTATGGGCAGTCTATTCCAGAGTATGGGGAGTCTCTGGGTCAGGAATCTATCCCTCCAGCATGTTTTGTTCATTGTGATGACATGGTTTAGATCCCTGGAGCATGTGGCTCTGAGGGACTGGGATTTCTTTAAGTGGAGCATGTCCAACAGCTCAAGGTTTGACATGGTATTGTATGTTAAGCAGAGATCACCTCTGAGTAGATGATATGCCACAGAGTACAGCTGGAGTTTTTTTAGATGGTCAGCATGTGGCATCTGCTTTAGGCCTGTGATTCTTTTAGTGAGGTATTTCAGCGGCCTTTCTAGCTGTTGCAGATGTCTTGTGAGGTACATACCAAACGAGGCGTTATACTCTATAATGGATCTAATGAGGGATGAGTACAGTGGGACAATGACCTCCTTTTTTCTGGATGAAAAGCCCTTAGTGATGAGGTGTGCCACATAGAAGGATTTCCTGACTGTTGTGGTGATTTGGTTATCGAAGGTGAGACAACTGTCCACCTGTGTCCCTAAGTCTCTCATCACACTTTTGGTGTTCAGTGTACTGCCACCTATATGGTAATTCATGGGTACATGGTTTTTCCCAGAGGGGATAACTATACATTTCTTGGCATTAAGCTTGAGCCCATGGCTCTGGCACCAAACAACTGTTTCTGTAGGGCCCTTTTGTAGAATATCCACATCATTTGGGGATTCAATAATGGCTCCCAGTTTGCAGTCATCTGCGAACTTTGTTATCCAGAGTCCCTTAATGTCGGCCTGTACTTCAGAGAAGTAGATGCCAAACAAGAGCGGTCCCAGGACTGAACCCTGAGGTACTCTACTTGTCACTTGTCTGGAGATGGATTTGGAGTTGGCTACCTTTACAGTATGGGTTCTGTCGGTCACCCAGTTGGCAACCCATCGAGTGAAGTAGGGATTAATGACCAGCTTAGTAAGTTTATCTATGATTCCATTGTGGGGGATGGTGTCAAAGGCCTTGGTGAGGTCCAGATAGGCTGTGTGGACTGCCTTACCCTTGTCCACATCTCTGGAGACTGATTCAAAAAAGTCAATCAGGTTCAGGAGACAAGATTGGCCCTTCACAAATGCAAACTGGGAGGGGTTCAGTGTTTGAAGGTTGCCAATGTCTTTGTTTATAAGTTCCATGATAATGCGTTCCATGCCCTTGCAGATCAGGCTAGTCAGACTGATGGGATGGTAGTTCCCGGGATCCAAGTTGGATCCCCCCTTGTAGAGTGGGAAAACTGTAACTGTGCGCCACTCATTGGGCACAAAGCCTGAGGTGCGGCTATCATTAAACATGACACTTAGGTGAGGTGCCAGTTCATTTTGTAGTCCATGTAATACACAGTCCAGGATGTCATCTGGTCTCATGGATGCTGTATTCTTAGCTTTGGAGAGTGCGGTTTCTACCTGGCTTGGAGTGATTACCCGAATTTGTTAATCTTTTGGTTTTGAGATGGGGCCTTTAGGGGGTGAGAGGGGGGTGAAGTTGGCACTAAATCGATCTGCTAGAATATTGGCAATATCCTAGGGATCAGTATATTTAATGCCATTCTGTTGTAGCTCAGAGCAGATTTGATCATTGCCATTTAGATTATTGACATAACTATAGAATGCCTTATGGTTGTCTTTGGAATCTTTGGCAATTTTATTTTCATAATTAGCTTTTGAGGATTTTATGAGGGATCTCAGCCTCTTACTGAGGCTGGTAAGGGAGTTTTTTGCATCCTGGGATTTTCCTCTTTTCTGCAACAGTTTCTTCTTTCTATTGTTAGTTTGTTTATGGCAGGGGACCACCAGATTGGCTAACTTTTTTTTTGGAGTAGAGCATCTTGGCTCTATTTGGAGTGGCACGATTCATACACGAGTGGATGTGCTCGTACAGTGACTTAGTGTAGGATTCAGCAGTCGAACTTTCAGATCCCATCTGCATGGGTGCCATGAAGTTTGCCACTTCTAACTTGAGTAGCATGAAGTAATTATACAGTGACTCCAGGCCACACCTACCTAATACAGTGACTCCAGACCACATCTACCTGTACTCCAGTCTGGGATTTTGTGTGTTCCAGACCATACCTCTCAACTGTCCAGAGTTTTGGAGAATGTCCAGAGTTTTGGCTCATAATTTTGGTCTGTTCCTCATAACATATGTGGTTTTCTGGCAAATCAGTTGGATGAACTGAGGATTGAAGTCACTAAATAATGACATATATTTGAGTTTCTGACTTCAAATCATTCAGAAAAATGTCTATTAAAAAAAGTGTTATTCTAGCAACGTTTTAAGTTTATGAGAGCAATATTTAAAATATACCCCTATTTGTGGGCCTTTGTCCTCCCATTTTGTCAGGCTTTGTCCAGATTTCTTGCACTAAGAGGTTGAGAGGTATGTTACAGAGAATAACATCTGTCCCTATTTCTGCAGTATTGCACTTCACTCAAAATGTCCATGGCATTCCCAAACTGTCTGCTTTATTTAATATGTGATATCCACATTAATCTAGCTATTAAAAACACTCACAGAAAGTTAGGTAGTCTCTACAAACACAAATCCTTCCTGACCTATACTGCTAAGACCACAATTGCTCGTACTTACTTGGTCTCAACATTACTTTATGCATCCCCAATCCTAACAAATTTATCCAAAACAGAAACCAGCAAACTGGCAACCTGCTATAATCAAACAGCCAAATTTTCTAATAACTCATCTTTTAGAATCCATCACTGTCATAACCTAAAACAATTAGACTGGCTTGAACTGCCAAATTTACTAATCTACAATCAACTTATCATCACTTATAAGCTGCTCTCCCACCCAAATAAAACACCATCTTTAAGCAACCTAATTCAGCAGTATTCCTGTCCTAGGCAACTCTGCTCCACAGATAGGTTACTATTAACAGTTACTAGAGCCCACAAACATGCCAGTGACTGCCTCTACTCATCTTACATATCCAACACTTGGAACTCACTGCCTTCATCCTTTACCCGGGAATCTTCTCTATCCATATTTAAAAAATCTATCAGGAGCCATCTCAACAATAAATGGTTATGTCCCTGCACCACACCAGACTAACTTCAGTCATTCTCCACTACTGCAGTAACTCTTGCCTTAAACACATTGTCTCCCGATAGGACTGCACAGTCTTATCAATACCACATTCAGATGCATGATGTGACTCTAGATATTTAACATACTTTATTATTGTTTGTATATATATTGATCATTCTATATATCTTTGTCAATGAATTAATAATGTGTGCTCATCTATATGGTCTGGTTGTATATACTAGAAACATGTTAGAATAGTTTGTTTGTATGTCGTGCATATATGATTCTTTGGAGCTTTTCTCCCCGGGCCTCCACTGAAAATGGACATGTATCCAGTTGGACTATCCTGGTTAACAAATGTAAGTAAAATTAATAAAATAAAATAAATAAATGTAGTGCATATTTCAACCATGAGGCTTAGTAATTATTAGGAGACACATACTATTGTACTGGGTATCTGTAGCTATTCAGCTGTCCAAATAGCCCACTATATTTCCTTGCATAAATGCAGCAGATCCATGCATACAATACCATATTATAGTAATCCTTATAAGTAGTGTGTAGGTTAGAGACTTACCTTGTGAATGCAGCAGTTGACAAATTTGTAGTTCATGGATGACTCTGTGGGATGCGAGCAGTACACAGCCAATACATGGATAGGTACAGGTTGTATGGGTTGCTTGGCCTCAACAATATATTATATGTATGTGAGTAGGAGTATGGTGTCAGTCCCTATGGCCCTAAGTTGTCAATAAATGTGTTATGTGTTGTCTCTTAGCCAAAGGCATGGCATACTGGGCATGCCTACATCTGCCTATAAGGACATCAGCAGGAAGTTCCTCCTATGAGTCCTTCTGTGAGGATGGCTGTTGTGAACTAGGCACTGGTGGGGGGTTGTATATCCCTTCCCTTTGCTGATCCTGCTGCAGATGTTTCCATAGGATCATATTATGTAGCATGGCATATACTGTGAATACCTGCACACATGTAGCTGGAGTGTACTACAGGGCTCCACCAGATATATCGAGGCACCAGAACTGTGACATCAGAAGCCCAAACACATGCTCTATGATGTTCCTAGTTTGTGCATGTGCCTTATTATGACATTCTTCCTTGCATGTGTGTGCATTTCTGATGGGTGTCATCATCCACAGTTCCAGGGCATAGCCAGCATCCCCAGTAAATGGCCATGTAGGATGCCCCCCTAACAAACATCTGGTACAGCTGTGATGCGTGCCAGACATGGGAGTTGTGATAACTGTCAGGGTTGCCAGCAGACACATTCATGATAATGCCCTGGGCATTGCACATGACCTGGCAGTTGATGGCATGGTAAACCCTTGCAGATGATGTAGATTCTACCCTCCTCAACGGGTGGTAACTTGATGTGTACATGAGTGCAATCTATGGCACCCAGTACCTCAGGGTAGTGTGCTATATGGTAGAAGTGTTGCATATTGCTGACCCTATCCTCAGGGGTGAGGGAAAAAGAAATGTGCTCACTGGCATATGGTAGCATGGCATCCAGGAAATGGTGGAGTACCCTGAATGCTGATGCCTGTGAGACCTCCCATCATGTCCTCAGCTGGTCTTTGGAAGGTACCTGTAGCTAGTATCCTAAGTGCTACACATACCTTTCTTACCACTGGGATGGGTTCCTCTCTGTTTGCTCCAGGTCTGGGTTGAGGGTGGCAGAGCTCAGTGAGTTCTTGTAGTATGTCCCTGTCCACCCTGTAGTGCTCTATAATCTCCAGCTCATGTAACCCCTGGAAGGCTACCTTGGGCTGGAACACTAGGCCAATTATCATCATCAGCAGCAGCATTGACTTCAGCATCTAGCACATAGAGCTGTAGCAGACCTGCTGCAGCCTCTAGCATTCTTTCAGTTAAAATTCCCAAGTCTGTACTCCAATGCTGCAGAATATGTGGGAAGAATCAGATTGTATGGTGTATACATACTTTATAGTGCTCTGCTGTAGGTGCTGACTCTGTGATCGGCTAGTTATGATGCATTGCACCTGTCTAGTATATCATTAACATCATTTGATGGCCTTAGTTTAAGTTAAACAGAGGGCCAAAGTAATTGATATGTCATTGCTTTTTAGATGCACTCAGCACGGTGGTGAGCCATGCAAATGTGTGCCCCGTAGGTAAACAAAGCTTAGCAATTAGTACTCACCTCCCCCCTAGATTTCCACACTCAGCATAGAGGTGCACTGAGCAAACACTGTAAAGCATGTGCCCCATATGTAAACAAGGCTTAGAAGTTGGTGTGCACACCCCCCCCCCTGAAAGCAGATGCTCAGCACAGTTGCATGCCAAGGAAACAGGTGCAGCTAAGCTGAAATAAGCTTAGATGTTATTGGACATACCCTCCTCTGATGTCAGTTACCTTCTCTGTACACATCCACATAGTTTTCTGCCTACGTGGAGGGCATATGCGGCCACAGTTACCCTTTTATGCTATTCAGTGACTCCACCTCATTTGCATAGGGATCCATGCTCACAGTCTGGAAACTACATGCTTCAAAGCCCTACCACATTAATAATAGCACCAATGCACCACTGCAGATACTCCACGCAGGGTCCTGTAATACATTTCTGTCACATAATATTAATTTTGCTTTTTCCAATATTTTTTTTTTATTTTTGTTTTTTATAAAGCATGTTTGTGCACTGCAGGATGCAGCACAAACATGCCCAGACTATTTAAAAAAAAATTTAATTGAATCTATTTCCTTTAATTTTTCTGACACACAGAGGATAGCTTCAGTCATATATGTACATGGTATGCCATTTCTGTTCATCTGTCTACATTTTTATAGAACCTTTTGTCTGTCTACGTTCCTGTACATGGAATTTTTCTGTGTACAGTACGAACACTGACATGGGGTCTGGGAGCTGCCTATCTGCTTGCTGGATCACTCTCCCTGCCTCATTTGCATGAGATTCACCTGCTTACGATGATGGTGATTTGCATGCCATGGAGGTTTCCATGTTTGCATGCTCATGCGAGCTGCCCAGCAGTGCTTACTGAATTTAAAAATGTTTGCAGCAGTGTTAGCAGTGCGGCATGATGCCTACATGGAAAAATAAAGATGTGTAGGCTTTTTAAATTCCCCCCATTATGTCTGAACATTTTGTCTGTTTTTAACTAGTAAATTGATTTATTTTAGATGATACATATTAATGCATGTTTATTTTCATCAATATTTAAACAAAATTGTTCAATCTGTTTGCACAGTTTCAAAATATTGATGACGAATCCTGACAGCCCATTTTAAAATAACCAGTAATGTAGTGCTAAGAGTAGCGAGGACTGAAAGAACCAAGTTGAGCAGGGAGAGAAAGAAAGAGTCTGATGTTCTCAGTGAAGCTGGAGTTAATAAATGTATATGACAGTTTCCTGATACTTTTTTGAAGTTCCCCTCTAAACTTAACAAGGAAAATTTAGATAGAATCGTGCATTACATAAGTTAGGGGCTATGGAACAACAGATCCTCTAACAAAAAAGAGTGTAGTTGGAAAGTTCGAATCTGTACATCCTTCCAAATGCTTCCAACTACACAGTAAAAAAATTATACAATTTAGCTTCTGTACCAAAAGGAAAATAAATCTATTGCTGATTTTCAAATACCTCCTGGAATCATATTTTTAAGGTGGTTGTATTTGCCTGTCCTGTGAACCTCTTACCTATGTTGTCTGAAGATATGCGCTTCTTTTAAGATTACTCTTATTTAATGAGCTGATATAAGAGACGATACTAGACAAATAGCAACCTATGAATTTTGACTCCCATGATTAGTGTTCATTTAGAGAGTCCAAGAACCCTAGCTAGAGCCAAGGGTGTAGCCAGGCATACTCTTTGAAATCTACTGAGTACATTTTTTTCTGAGCATCACATCAGTATGGCTTTTTTTCAGGCCATATTATGTCTATAAGTGTCTACACAAATTATTCCAGCAAAAGGTGCAATATTGTTAATCTAAAAACAATATATTTAATAATTTTAGGGTGAATATCCAAAAATCTTTCTTATGATGGTTAGCACTAAGAACTTATGAGTACAAAATGGAATTTTCTTGCTATTCCCCTGGCTAGAACAAGAATATCAGGAGCCTACAAGGAAGCAAAGAGTGGGTTTGATATTACAAATAAATCACAAACTGAAACCACGAATGAATAAAACACACACAAAAAACGAAGACTCTCAGAAATTAAAGTGCAAAAAACAACTTTACTGGTGTCTCCTGGTACCTCAACTAAAAAGCCTTCAAGGGATAGTTTGTTACACCAAAAGCACATTATTTATATTAAATCACATTATGTTAATTAATTAAATGAATTACACATCCCATTTCATTTAAAGTGACTTTGAACCATTTAAAAAAAATGCTTGTTACCCCATTTCTCTGCCTTGCATTCATTATGCATTCTTATTAATTAATATTTATACATTTATTATGCAAAACTTCTAAATTCGATTTATAATAACTTAATCAATTTAATTTCTACCATTTGCAAACAACAATTCATACTAAATTTATATTTAAATACTTTATCAAATACATATTCAAATTGGATAAACTTTTGTGAAAACACAAATTAATACCTCAATAACTTTCCATCTCCAGCACCAATATTATATATTAATATTTACCTCTAGTTTAAAACCTGAAGGAAATCTACACAGTAAAAACATTATACATTTTTAGCTTCTGTACCAAAAGGAAAATAAATCTAATGCTGATTTTCAAATACCTCCTGGAATGATATTTTTATGGTGGTTGTATTTGCCTGTCCTGTGAACCTCTGACCTATGTTGTCTGAAGATATGTACTTCTTTTAAGGTTACTCTTATTTAATGAACTGATATAAGAGAAGATACTAGACAAATAGCAACCTATAAATTTTTTACTCCCATGATTAGTGTTCATTTAAAGAGTCCAAGAACCCTAACTAGAGCCAAGGGTGTAGCCAGGCATACTCTTTGAACTCTATTGAGTAATTTTTTTTCTGAGCGTCACATCAGTATGGCTTTTTTCAGGCCATATTATGTCTACAAGTGTCTAAACAAATGATTCCAGCAACAGGTGCAATACTGTTAATCTAAAAACAATACATTTAATAATTTTAGGGTGAATAGCCAAAAATGTTACTTACATTTATTAAGTGGTTGGGGGGTAGCATTTTGAGAGGTGTGTCCATTTTTAAGTGATGGGTGGCAAAGGGGCCTAGCACTAAGAACTTGTGAGTACAAAATGGAATCTTCTTGCTATACTCCTGGCTAGAACAAGGATATCAGGACCCTACAAAGAAGCAAAGAGTGGGTTTAGTATTAGTCAGTGAGTGCCTGGTGCTGGAGTAACCCAATTAAGCTGTTTAGATTCAGTTTGAAAAACTGCATGAAGCCACCTAATGGCCCCATCACCCACAAGATAAAGGGTGTGTTATGCTAGTCATCTGGCAGGCAGGAGCAGGACTGGATAAGACAGGATAGACTTTAACATGTAAATCAGTTTTCTGGATGTAAAATATGACTTTACTGTTGGGGAATAAGCCAGAACAGGAATGTAAAAATTACCAGCTTGATATAGTTGGTCTTAACTCTATATGGTGATGACTGTGGAGCAATATTTCTTGATCAGGATGATATCTCACATTTGCTTCCCATATACCATATTCCTAATCAGCTCACATTTGATTCCCATATACATACAAACATTAAAAAAACACATCAGAAACTTGGTATGTTCTACCGGCACAAACGCTTCCTCTCCCCTTCTACCAGATTCCTCCTATCTACCACATACCTCATCCCCTCTCTACTATATGGTGCCCCACTACTAACCAACCTTAAATCCTCTACCAAAACAAAACTTTCTTCCTGCTACAACAAAATCACTAAATTCGCCTCTGGCCATAGATCCTCCTCTCACCACTGTACTGCCCTCCACAAACTAAATTGGCTAGAGCTCCCAAACTATCTTTCTTACACTCAACTAATTCAAGCTCATAAGCTCATCTTTAAGCCCTCACTATGCCCCTCTCTCTCCTCAGCCTTCACCATACACCATCCTAATAGACCCCTTAGAAGCAACACTTAGAATCTACTTGAACTCCATAAACCTAACCGTCCAGCAGGTAAACTCTTACTTTCCTTTACCCTGGCCTGCCTCTAGAACTCCCTCCCATCACATATCCGTATTACCAGCAGCCTTCCTATCTTTAAATCTCTCCTCCGTTCACACCTATCTTCTCACTGGGAATGCTCCTGTACCCACCCTGCATAAATTCCTCCAGCTACTTCACACTCCTTATTCTATAATCCCTTCCCTTCTATAGGAACACTCCTACTATAGTCAACCACTTATGTAAATACTATCTGTGCATACCTACTAACTAATATTCTTAACTAATACTTTCTCTCCTTACATTTACTATTGAATATAGAAATTAAAAATTGTAAACTTATTTGTTATTCTTGTATTGCAGTTCTGTTGCATTTCCTGTTTTTCTTAATACTATCTTGTGCTTACATGTACTACTGTGATACTTATCAAACAGTAGATGTTATGTTCTACCTATTATATTTTACTTTAAGTTAGATGTTATTTTCCACTTATTATAATTGACTTTATTCTTATTTGTATTTTTGACATTTTGTTTTTGACATTGTATCTTTGGAGCTTTTCTCCCCAGGACTCCATTGAAAATGGGCTCATTCGGTCCAATGGATTATCCTGGTAAACAAACTTCAAATAAAAATAAAAAAATAAAATAAATATCTCTCCTTCTCTTGAGTTATGTCACATGAAAGGCCTAAGGCAGGTTTGAGGATACTCTCAAGTACCCAATTAGATGTTGTGATATCTGTACATTGGGCCAGTAATCAAGGAGCTTGAATCCTCACCACTGACACTGGAGAGGAATGTTCACTTGGAATACAAATGGATGCAGTATTTCTAGATGAAGACCTCTCTGTATCAATCTGTATCAAGCACAATTTTCCTTAGGAGTACCCAGGGAACATGCACAGTCTTGGGACTGGTTCTTCTCAATATCTGTCCAACCCCCCAGTAAGAATCTCCATTGGCACAGCTTCAGAGTTAAGTCCTCAGCTGAGTGCTCAAGCCAAGTCCTCCATCATTCTCTCTGTGAAACCAGTGCTTCATATCCCTGTCCATGTAGGTGACACACACACTCTTTGAGATTTAATTTTCACACACACACACACCTGGGAAAGGCTATCACAGATTACCAACTCTACCAACTTTGTCCAGACTATAAGGTAGATTCACTGCCACCAGTCAGTTACTACAAAGCTTTTAAAAGGGTATCATATTATATTGAGTGAAATTAATATTAATACAAATGGTAATGTTGACCAAACAGCCAGACCTTCAGGAGTGGCCACATTTATCACCAAATAAATATATGCAAATACTCACAAAGCATAAATATTTTCTAAAAATGACCATCCACAATGTCCTTCAGCTTTTCCCGGTTAGGGGTCACCACAGCAGAACTCTGGTCCGCTAATGAAAAGTTTAAATATGTTGTTGTGTCTTTCAGCTTTTCCCGGTTAGGGGTCACCACAGTGGAACTCCAGTCCGCTAATGATTGGCAGTAGATTTTTAAATGCCGAGTTGCCGGCCCTGATGCACCACCACTGCAGTTCAATGAAAAGTTTAAATATATTTAATAATAAATAATAAAAGAACAAAAAATACTAAATATCTAATTAAAAATAACACTGATGGAAAGTTTCACACAATTATAGAAAAACAGTATTTAGCTAATCTCGCTATCTATTCCTGATTGACTAAAAGAATGACTATTCCTACTTACTGAAAAGAGCAGGGCAATATGGGGGAGTGGTCCTTGTTGTCAGATCCAAGACAGACTACAGAATTCTCATGAGACTTCAGTATCCTCTAATATTAAAACATTATTTCTGTACAGAATGACATCACACATCTGACTCTGTTTTCCACACTATCACTCATCACTAGAAGCTATTAGGGTTTTAGCATCTATGTGTTACCATACACACAGATATAGCTTTGCTCAGATGTGCTGCTGGAAGTTGTAAAACAATAAAACCATTTTACTCTTCCTACAGGAGCTAACAACTATTCTTTAGCACAGACATTGCGTCTCTGGCCCAATTCAGAACTGTCGGATAATGGTTTACAATCAAAATGTCGAGGTTGCTTACCTCAGCAGTGAGAAGGATGAACACAGAGTGGCAGAGAGGCAAAACTATGAACACAATTCCTGTCAACTTTGAAACGTTGATATGGAGACTGTGTTTGCAGTTTGGAGGGTTGGTGTTTTGAAGTGCATTGCACTACAGTGGGGATTGGGAAAATTATCCTTTTCCTCACTGTAGTGTGATCTTGGAGTTAGAATATATAAATAGTAGGGGGTGGTGGATGCAAGGGGCCTTGCCTCCCTGCAAAATGGTAGGAAATTTTCTGCCTCCTGGTGGATGTTTTTTTTCTGGAAGGTGAACGGTCAAATGTTGATTCTTTCCCCTGAAAGAATCAACATTCTAAGCAATCGGCTTGATGCTGTTTCATTGTTCTGAGTCGGGGATGGAAATAGTCAAAGTAAGTAACCTCAAAATTTTGATAGTAAACCTGGGATAACATCTTTATGGAGTAACCCATAAAGTAATTTCATTTCAAGAATATTTTACAAAATCAGGTGGATTAAAATTAACCTCTTCACTTCCAGTATATGCTGTTACAGTGTATACACTTACACAGTTACAATACTGCATGTACATTTATTTTCCTTCCAGCAGGGCACATTGTTGATGCATTTTAACACAAGCAAGCCTCACAAATACTTTTTCAGCACAAGCATCTGTACAAATCAGTTTGATATACAAATGACATATAATTATTTACAAAATTCCAGCTAGCTGCACTGACATATATTACAAATTTACTGCCCTATTCTCTTGGCATGACTGGCAGTAACTCCTATTATCACAAATGCCATAAAGTTGTAGTGTTTACCAGTGGATGAGATGTTCACCTGGATTTGAGTGTGAGTTGCTAAAAGGAAGAATGTAGGCACTGTCTGTGCATATATGGATAACAGTTATTTACAGTATTTGGAATTCTCAGTGACCATGAATGTTGTTAGAGCATATGTATCTAAGAGTTTTTCAGAGTGTTTGGCATTCTTGTTGACCATTGCTACAGCATCTAATATGGTACAACCTCCTGACTGTAGTCCTCCTGGGAGACTTCAATACTCATGAGAAATGTCTGCAATAATTGGAATAACCCGATCAAGAAGCATGGCTTGCCTGATGTTCCTTGGGTGGTGCCCATGTCCCTTATGGACAGAGCCAGTCTGTAACAAAATCTCAAAACTCCATTTGCTAACCCTTGTTATCTTTCCTCTAGGGATAGAAAAATGTGTAAAATCTGGGTAAAACTGGCTAGGCTTGTAATGACTCTTGAGTCATTAGCCTAGTAATCTCCTATGAACCTACGATGTAAACTGCAGTGGCAAATTCTCATTGGGCTACTGTGCTAGTCATGGGTTTTCCATAACAAGCACACATTCAAATACTAGACTGGTCTTTAGCAGACCTGTAACCAGAGCACCACAGGGGAAATTACTGATTAACTTTGGAGTCATGGCATTAGACATGAGGCCATATTTTCTGGGAAGTTAGGTGAAGACAGGTGCTGACCTGTCAAATGATCACCACTTGGTGGTAAGTTGTGTCAAATGGACTCAGTGGTGGCCTGAAAGGCCCAAAAATCAGTAACAAAGAGATAGTGTCCTGGGAATGACGAGTACATGCATATGCTTCTGTGTGGTAGGAGTTCTACTCCCACCTCCACAATACCTGCTCCTTTTTCCCAAAAAAGTTCAGAGACATAAGTCTTAATGGGCCATGTTTATGACCATTGAGACAGTGGTAAAGAGTTGGGGCTAAAAATGAGATCAATGCTTGCCATAGCTGTTAGATTAGGACCTACTGGTCAATATCATCAGTGAGTAAAACAGTCAAGTTTAAGAAAGAGGCCATCCAGGCAAGGGATGGGAGGCATAGCCAGATATTATTGATGGGTGCAAAAAGACAACGATGGCAGCATCCTAATCATTCAACAAAGCAAAGGTCTGGCTACAGGAAGAGTTTCGTGATGCCATGAAGAATGACTTTCAGATGGTCTCAGAGATTATTTCTCAAGCCATCCACTGATCAAGTAGAGACTGGCAGGATATTACTTAGCCGGTTCTTACCATGAGTGAAGAAATGTTGACTTTGAATGGGAATATTTTTGAAAGGTGGAAGGAGGACATTGAGAAATGTCTGAACCCAGTCTACATGTCTTTCACTGGGAAGGTAATGCAAAATACATCTAGTGAGATTGGGTCCATTTCTCTAGATTAATTCACAGCAGTGAAAAGACACTTCGGCAGTGGTAAGATTATGGGGTGCATGAGATCTGGCTTGAAAGGATGAAAGTGTTCAGTACTGTGCTACAGTAAATGTAATATGAAATTTCAATGTTGCATGGAAGATATAAACCAGGGTGGGGGTCCATTTGTTTCCAGAAAGGAGAACATTAGAATGAGTTCCAGTTATATGCACTTCATAGCTTTCCAGTGGAAGCCTATGCCAGTATATAGGAAAGGAAATTCCATCCAGTAGCTGAGCTTCTGATTCAGTAGAAACTAATACTGGATTTCCATTGCATATGTTACCAACTATGTTATTAGTTGTGCCTTCTAAATAACAGCATTACAATTTGAGTGCATCACTATTCAACCTTTTATGTTAGTCAACAGTGCTATACTTCTTAACATTACTTAGTATTGTAAGTTAATGTATGTATTTTTGAAAACTGTATTTCTTTGGTTGATTTCATCAAGGGTCTTTAGACAAGTGTACTTACCCAAGTAAGAAATGGTAAAATAAAACAAATACATTTTGGTGATCTCTGAAGCACAAAGGTGCAATTCACTGAAGTGTGCGAAGAGCCTGGCATAAAAACTGGTACCTTCAAATTAGAGGTCATGGTTCTAACCTAGATGTTCTATCTTTGAAGAGATTGGATTGCTCTTTGTGTATGAGAGCAAAACAGCTTTGTCAAGTGAAGGTACTTAAGTACTGGGATCTTCTTTGCGAGTGAAGAGGTCACTGGGAAACTGACAGTGGATGCATGCAATATCAGTAATGCAGACAGTGTAGTAGACCATGGAGGGGATGCAGGAGCTGAGCCCTAGGATGCAACCTTAATTTACTGGTAACTCTTCATCCTTATCATTGGATGGCACAGTGCTGCAGCTGTAGCATTGTCACCTCACAGCAAGAGGTTCTCTGGTTCTTGGCTGGGGTGCCTTCTGTGCAGTTTTCTTCCCTGCATTCATGTGGGTTTCCACCGGGTGCTCCGGTTTCCTCCCACGTTATAAAGACATGCATCTGGAGCGGTTCTCCCCAGGCCTCCTCTGAAAATTGGCTTTGTTCCAAGTCAGAATTTCCTGGTTAACAAATGTTAAATAAATAAATCATTATGTATGGTCAGATGGTTTGAATAGTGATTGAAATGATGATGTTTTGTATATAAGCATTGGAAATGAGGTTTCTTCACTGGGGTCACTGGACTCACTCTCCATGTTGGAGTAAGAGCTTTGCATTCAAGAATAATCCAGTGTTCCTGAGGAGTGTGTAGAGCCACTTGAAGTGGATTGGGCACTGAATGTGCATGTCCCCTGGGTATCTTCAACAAGAAGTGTACCAAGCACAGCCCACTGAGAGGGTCCCAGGGTAGATACAGGACATAATGTTGTATACAAAAATGTTATTGTAGAGTATTTTGAGGAACTGAATATGCAAGGCTTTACACAGAATGATAACCCAAGTGTGAGTGCCAGCAAACAAATATGGAGCATCTGGTGGGATTTAATTGAGGACACCTTTGATTTCCTTGCTGGAGATGGATTTGAATAAAAAAGGGGGTTATTTCAGTGGTTTAGGGAAAGATTGATGGTGGCTGTGAGAGGGTGTGGGGATGGAAGATGTGTAATCTCTTTGAGAAAGTCAGCAGTGGATAGAGTACCTGAAGTGGATGGAACTGAGTTGACTTCCATTGAAGAGGTAGTAGCACACCATCCAGTGCTTTGGTTTACCAGCATCCAGAAGTATTTAGGTTTGTTAAGAGATGATTTTTGATTGAATATAGGAAGTAAGGTTCTCTGTCTCCTAGTAGGTTATTTGGCTAGGGTTCTCCAAAGAGTGAACCTTTCTGTATTACTTGGAAATTGGTTATTTTTCCAGACTTCCCAGGAATCATCTCTTAAGTTAAATAATGCAAGTAGGTCTTTAGTAAAACATTGGTTATGTGTTACTTTATAGAGTCTGGTAATTTTGGAGAATTGTTTGTTTTAAGCATGAAGATGAAGGTCTGTGAGTGTTGTCCACATGGCATAAGGCCATCCAGACAGTCTTTACTGATCATTTGATTTTAATTACTGAGACTAAGAAGGAGTATCATTTCCAGATATCCTTTAGTGCTCAAGTGACTTGATTATTTTAGGAAGTCATAACTATCTCAAACAGTCAGAGTACTGAGGATATTGTGATGCAGAAATGAAGCACTGGGGAACTAGGAGAAATTATTTTAAGCCATCCTCAAACAAGGTGGTGTCCTTTGGCAATAGAAAGAAAATACTTAATCCTGTAATCCCAATTCTCATGCATACTCAAGGGCAAATTGTCTAGCAACAGTAAATGGTGAGTAGAAGACAGCCTGCTGTCTGTGATATTGAGATAGCCTAAAATACATCTAGAACATGCATAAGTCCTCCATCTTCTTTTTTTTTTTTTTTTTTTTGGAAAATGCTATCTGGTAGATTATGTCATTGTTATCTAAAAAGGTTCTACATCATTGCACGTTTCTTACTTTCCTCTCATATACCACACTCTACTCAATATCCTGATTTTGGAAAGACTACATATTCAGCTTTTGAACTCCCAATAAAATCAATTTAAATTGTTCTATTGTACTTGCAAATATCATCCCTACATTTGTAGATAAATTATGGAATTGAGTTTATCATATTTATTGATAAAGTAGAATTATGTAGCGATACAACATAAAGTTCAGAAAAAAAACAAACAAAATAAAATGTGTATTACTTATTCCTGTCAACAGTCCTATGCCTGTCAACAGTCCCTAATTATAATGGCTACTCCTAATTTTGCCTTAAGGGTTTACTCCACTGTAATTTTGTGTTTCAACAAAAACAGTAAGGTGATTTACTAATACCAGGCATTCCAGTTATAGAACTTCTACTATTCATAAAGCATATTCATACAAATTCTTCTATTCTACCAACTTTCATTGGGAATAGTGTTAATCATGAAGAACTTTTCCTAATTTTGAGCTATTGGGGATTAAAGCTAGAATAAAAGGATAAAAACAATTTAATTAAATGGATTAGTCCTGTGTCTTGTATTGACATCATAAAGTATTTCAGTACAAATATTAATATTATATTCATGAGTTAAACATTACATTAATCCAGACATAAAATACAAATTTACAAAACATCAACATAACCTTGCAGTCATGGCAAATTAAAAACAAAAGCAAATTTGTGCAGCTGCAAAGATAAAGTCGTATAATAAATAAAATGTGTCCATTCATAATGTAAAGAGATTATTTGCATAACAAAAGTGACAACTGCTGCATTCGTAAAGATTTTTGAAAAGCTAGATTTATTAAAAATTGAACATCAAAATACTGAAAAATAACCAGAGACACACTTACCAAATTAAACTACTTTTGAATACTGGCAACTATCATTACTTTAACTTGAGTCCTCATCCGAATTATCATTATACCCATTACAAGAACTGTAGGTTGCATTCAGAAGGTTACCGCAAAGAGTACACTATGCATACACATAGTGTAACCCCTCTGTGTGAATAGACAGCACAATCATTGTGGTAGGGATTTTCCTGAATTCAAAACGTGTACACAAACTGTACACATTCTATATACTTTTAGTAATCTTTATGAATCTGGCCTTATACATGGTTATTTAAAAGGGAGATTTCACATTCATTCTATGCAAAGAAAGATATGCCTCTAAAATGTTTCAGCTTTTTATCTTTATATCGTCATATTTTTAAGGTGCAGTCATAACACTACAAATTAGCAGCTACAAGTGAATAATTATAACAATGGATGACTGCTGTAGTTGCAGCAATTTATAAGCACACTTGTGCAAGATTGATTGATTTCTAGAAGGTAACCTTCAGTAGCTGAGACGGCCTGAGCTTAAATCATAGTTACTCAGGAATTAAAGCTAAAGATCTAGTGCTACCTGCTTCACTGCTTCACACTAGAGTGAGGTGGTAGCATTAGCATATTAGTTATTTGTATATGGTCTAATCTAACAGTGTCTTGCAAAACGGCCAAGTTAAATGTTACATGGTCAGTCAACGATCATACTTTCAGATGAAGCAACCCCAGAGTGAGAATAGTAAAGTAATCTGAGCGTGGGGCACAAAGTCACTAATCTGGCAGGACAGGAGAGCTTGGCCACTGCAAAAATACTTTTATACTTGTCTCATTTGCTCACAATGTGAAGAGTGTCAGTAAATGCATTAAGATATGTGTACTTAGGTTGCAATTCACATATGAGATTTTGTCATAAATTTAAAGTAATTATGTAAATGCACTTAGATTCGAGGAATAACTTGTGTACTATACATTTCCCACCTCATTATTAATTTCCCCAAAATACTAAACTTATAAGCCATGTTGCTATTTTTTGCATTCAGAATTAAAATATACAGCTTCTAATATGGTTGCACATTGAGTAATAACTTAATTCTAGCTCGCCCAATGTGAAAACAGAAACTTAGCAGTGAAAGCTAGTGCACATAAATGTATGGGTAAATTTCAGTAACTTGCTAGTAAGTGCACTGCCTGGATGCCAGCAAAAAAAAGAAATACAGAGAACCTGAAAGAAAATCAGCTACAAAAGGTGATGAGGAAACAATGGCAGGGAAAAGTACTGCAGCTGTTCAGCAAAAAGCAGTGCAGGGTCCAGACATGACTTCCAGTAACCTAGAGGAAAGCATAAGGTAAATGCACACAGACCTTGATTAAAACAAACAAAACACTGATGGAGTATATCCACTCAAACAATAAAAGGCTGGAAAAAATTAGAAGAAGCTTTAAATAGAGAAACAGCTAAGGTGGTGAAACTGCAAAACTCAGAAGTCAAAATGAAGAAAAGGCTGGCTTAATATGAGACTGCACCAGAAGAGATGTTTCAAAAAATAACAGAATCAGAAGACAGAGCGTATAGGGAAAACCTGTGATTTTCTGCTGTACCAGAGAAGATGGAAGGTACAGACAGTATTTATGATATGAAAGAACAAATAAGCAACTGGACTGGTATTTCATATCATGAATTGTTAATTGAAAGTGCATATCATGTGTATACTCCAAACCTGGCTATGAGAAAGAAACCTAGACCTTTAATTGTAAAGATACAATCTTACCAGCAGAAGGAGTTGATTCTATCAAAACTGTGGCAGAAGGGTAAATTTCTAAAAGTGGGAGACAGCAGAGTGTTTGTGGAGAATGACTACTCATTGTATACCAGGCAGAAGAGAAATTAATTTATTGCATTATTCAGGGAATGTTGAGAAGTGGGCATGAGATTCAAACTGCTGCACCCAGCTATCTTCAAAATATTTCCTTTGGAGGAACAGATCATTTTTTGAATGAAGTACATGCTAATGAAGAAATATAAAAGTCTGTCCAACAAAAAAGTGAGCTGTAGAACAGAAGGATATTCTGCTTCTTGTTCTTCCAGACTGTGCCAGTTAAATATTTTCCAATGTTCTGATGGAAAATGCTTGTGAGAAGGAAAAAAACATAATAATCAATTAGAATAATTGAAAGCACATTGGAAATGAAGCACAGACAGGATTTAGGAGATGGAGATGAACGGCAATAAACCCAGTAACTTGGAAATTGACAGATGTGGGAATGCAAAGCAATAATTATATTTGTGAAACATGACAAAACAAGAAAATCTAGACTTTTTTGGACTTTGTTAAACTTGTAGAGGACTCTAAAGTATATGCCCTGCTTTGTGTCATTAATGTTCAGAAAAATGCTCAGGAAAGGGGAAGAGGAGGAAGAAACTTGACTGTAAGTAAAACATTTTTTATTTACTATTTCAATAGTGCATGATTTTCTTTGCATTTCTCAGTTATTTTTAAGTTCAATGGGGGATAGTAATGTAATTAGGTGCTCCATTTTTCCCTTCTTCCTTCTTATCTCTTTCTCCTTGTTTAGTTTTATGAAATGTAGGCATTGCAGTGTAAAAAAAAGAAGAAATTCTGGTTAAAAGAGCACGGCAAAAGAAAAAACAATGTGCTTTTTCCCTATCTTGCATAGGGAAATGACTGTGCTAAGGCCTTTAGCTTTATCTAGTAACAATTTTTAAAAGAAAGCAAGTAAATGAAAAATAATATTGAATATTATAAGACTTTTTTCTAGGAAACAAATGCATGCTTGGCAGTTTTGTGTCTGGTTCGTATATCTCTTGGAGATAATCTGATAAAGGGAAATGGCTTGGAGAAAATGTTTTCTGAAAGCATTCAAGTGTTTTCCTAGTTTTGAGAGCTATAAAGATAAGACAAAGCCAGACAGCATTTAGTAAAAGCACAGGTTGTACCATGCATCTTTGCATGGATGACCTTTCTTTTAGGTTATCTCAAGTCTGTGTGAGTGGCTGTCAGTTTGGAAAGTTTGTTCATATTAGGAGGTTAAAACTTCAATATTTGAAGATTTACATAGTTTTGTGTGTTATTATTAAGTTAATTGGTTTTAGGGGAGGTATTGGGAGTGTGTTTATTGTTTTTTTTTTCTTTGAGGTTTTGTAAGATGTGACATAGGCTCAAATGAAGACAACAAGAAACATCTCTATAAAAGATTAACCTGCCAAACAATATGTGCATGTAACACAAAAGCTGGAACCAGACATTTAACAAAAAGGCTGTTATACATAAAAGGTGGGAATAATAACTTTTCAAGAAAAGGATGCTTCCTGTAATGTCTTTAAGCATCAATGGTTTTGCAGATAAATGCAAAAAAGAAAGACTAGTGAACTATATTAAAAATGCAGAGTGCAAATAGCTAGGCTATGGGAGACACACTTGGAAAGAAGTGAACATGTGAATTTGATAAAGAAAGGTTTTCAGTATGGTTATTCAGTGGAATACCTGGGGTAAAGGAAAAGAATACTTATATTAATTGCAAGAGGAGCTCCAATAGTGATAGATCTTTGGCTCTTCAGTTCACCACACATCGATGATGCACTGCACCACAAGTTGACTCCAGTGTGTCCTGTCAGCTTCTGCTTCTTTTGCTTCCTCCCAAGTGATATTCTGGCAACAGATGTTTGTTGTTACAACTCCTTTCCAGTTTTGTTGAGGTCTACCTGGTCTTCTCTCGGATCCAGCTAGATTTCAGTTGAGGGATTGTATAGGAATCCTGCTAGCATCCATGTGGTTAACATAACCAAACAAATGCAGTCTTCTTTCCATAATGATGTTTTCAAGTCAGTACTTGCATTCTTTTCCTGACACTCTAATTTTTTACTTTGTCCTTCCATGATATTCCCAAAATGCATCCTAACCATTTATGATGAACAGCCTCAAGTTTTCTCATGGCTGATGCCATGACTGGCCATAGCTCAGTGCCATATAAGAGTGTAGATAGTAACAGTGCTTGGTATAGCTTTACCTTTGTGGATAGTGCAATGTTTTTTCATCTCCAGGTTTTGAATAGTTTATTGGATGCTGCACTTGCTTTTCCAAGTCTCAGCAGCACGATTACCTCTCACAATTACCTGTATGACAGATGAAACTGCCCAGATAGCAGAGGTTCTCTGTCATAACTAATGTTGATCCTGCATCCATTATGTCTTTGTTGTCATTCTATTGTTTGCTGACCAACACTTTTCATTTGTCAGAATTCATTTTAAGGCCTACTTTTCCACCCTGTTCCTCCACTGATGTGGTCATTGTCTGTATTCCACTACATGCTGTATCAATTAGAGCTATGTCATTGGCAAAGTCCAAGTTACATAGCTTGTTGTCATTGACCCATTCCAGTCTCACTGAGTTTCCATGTAAATCTTTCTACATAAGCCAGTCAATAACTATTGTGAATATCAAGGGAGGCAGTATACATCCCTGTTGGACACCAGTGACCACCACAAACCAGTCAGTGTACTCATTATTCACCCAAACTGTGCACTTGCTATCTTGATACAGACTCTTAAAGAGTATAATGAATTTTGGAGGAATCCCATATTCTTCCAAGATGTGCCATAGTGATGGTCTATGTATGCAGTCAAAGGCTTTTTTGAAGTCCACAAATTTGACAATGACTGGTCTCTTTCAAGCTATTGCTTCTTCTATAATTTGTCTTAGTGCAAATATGTGGTAAGTGCAGGATCAACCTGATCTAAATCCAGCCTGTTCCTGTCCGAGTCTGTCATCAACTGCTTCTTTCAGGCTATTCAGTAATACACTGGTGAAAACTTTGCCTGGGACTGAAAACAATGTGATTCCATGCAAATTTGTACAGTCCCTAAGCCCTCCATTTTTTGGTAGAAGGATGATGATGATGATGATTCCAATTTTCCACTCATTGGGTACCTTGACTTGAGTCCATATATTGTTCAAGAAATGTGTGAATTATTACACTGAAGATGTAGCATACTTTAACAATTCTAATTGCATCTGGTCTGTTCCAGGAGCTTTTATATTCTTCAGTTTGGCCATAGCTTCCTTTACTTCAATCTTGCTAATGTCTGCCAAGTTTACATCCAGAATCACTTTTGACACTTGACTGTCATTGCCAAAGTCATGCAGATCATCTGGTGTGGGGTAGCTTAGCACAGATTCAATATATTCTTGTCATCTCTTTAATTGTTCGTCTTGAATTTTTGCAGTATTTCCATTTGCTAATCTAATAAGTGGCCTCTGTTTAATCTTATCTGTAAGTTCTTTGGCAACAAGATATAATGCCCTGGAATTTCCAATTGCTGTCGCTGTTTCTGCCTCTGTTGCCAGTTTCTCAACCCATAACTTTTTGTCATTCTTGCACATATTTTTGACCAGTTTATCTTTCTGTTTATATTCTCCAGTCACAATGTCTAATGACTTGCCAGTTTGGTATGCCTAGCTGTCCTCTTCATTTGCAATCATGTCATGCATCAATGGCTTTCTAAGATGCAACTGTTATCCACATTTCTTTTCTTTTGCCTCTCTTATACTGAAGTGTTGCTTCTGCATTCTCTTTAATGATTGTCTTGAACTGTTCCCCTTGCTGTTCAATGTCATCATCTGCACTCTGTAGGGCAGAAAATTGGTTTTGGACCTGGATGTTGTATCTGGTTTACACATCATATGATATCAAAATGTCAGTGTTAAATCAAGGAGATACTGGCTTTTTCTTTCAGTTCTTGAATTTTATTTTCATTGGCATGACCACAAGATAGTGAACAGATACGACATCAGCTCCCCATTATACTCTGACATCTTGAAGCATACTCCTCCATTGATGACACATGCAAAAGTTATCAGTCTGATTCACAACAAATTCGTCAGGTGAACACCATGTTGCCTTATGAATGTCTTTGTGTTCAAATATTCTGCCCACAAATTTAAGGTGATTGTCGCTGCAGTAATCTATAGCCATCAGTTCTGTTTCCTAAAGCAGCAGAGCCAATGACGTATACAAATCTGTTGCTTCTGATTTGAGCATTGAAATCACCCATCACAATTCTAAGGTCATAGCTGGGAACAGGTCATCACATCTTGTAGCTTTTCATAAAATTCTTTTTTACTATCTGCGGTGGCTTGTTTTAGTACATAAACGTGAAGTAAAATTAGTTTGGTGATAGTGAATAGTGGTAGAAGAGGATGAAAAAGATCATAATGGTAGATTTGTAGTACTAATGGGCTTCTGGCAAGGGAGGAGGGGTACACTGGCATGAATTTATATTCCACCTAAAACTGCTATAATGGAGCTTAAGAAAATTCTGGGAGAAATAATCAGCTTTCAGCAAGGACATTTTTTACAGGTAGGAACTGGAATTTGATCTGCAACAGTGCAAATGTGTCCAGGGGGCCCAGAAGGTAAAAAATAAGAAAGGAGGGTAGATTTTTGAAGATGTTTATTAAAATATTTGGCATGGAAGACGTGAATTCAGTACTAAGAGTTCAGAGTGAATCTACATATTATTCTCCAAAATACAAAACTGGGCTAAGCTAGATAGAATTTATATTTCACATGAACGTGTGTATTTAAGTGAGGGTCTTGATACTCATCCAATAACTGCTTCAGATCATGTGCCAATAATAACTAAAATAAAAACACAGGGTACTGGCGCTTTCCAACTATCTGTTGAAAAGAGATGAATTTAAGGAATGGGTAGTGGAAATTATCCAGGAGCTATTAAAAGGATATAAGTTTCTTCTAAAAATATAGCTAGGGAGTGGGATAAAATTAAACTGGAGTTTAAAAATAGGGTGGAAAATAAAAGAATGGGAGATATGGTTAAGAAGCAACAAGAATTATTTAGAGGGCATGACAAATGTTAAAGTATTGCAAAATAGGGGGAATCTCACAGAACAAGACAAGGACCACCTGCACAATGCTAAACAGAAAATAAGGGATTAACTTGTTAATATGTATGAGTTTAGAAAAAAATGCTGTCTTTTGATAATAACTCTAGAGCACAAAATATTTTAGCACAACCAATCAGTCAACAGAAAGTAGAAAGGGCAGTCACCAAGCTTAGGTAGCCTATAACAAGAAAAATAACAAGAGATCCTGTATATTTTAGAAATTCTATAAAAGTCTGTATAAAGCCAAAATATATGCAAATTAAGAAAAGGTATGAATGGAAATCTTTATGGAAAAATTAAATATGCCAAGGTTAGAGATAGATAAGGCTCAATTACTAACAGTTAGGATATGAGGAGATAAGATAAAAATGGCGATGTATAACCAATCTTCAGGAAAGTCCCTAGGAATAAATGGTATTCTATTGGAAGTTTGGCTGGGAGGGAAAAAATGATAAATATCTGGAAGTTCTTGTTTAACAGTAGAACTCCCAACATCCTGGAAGAAAGCAGTGATAGCTGTAATACCTAAAGAGAGATAAGATCCATCAGATCCAGCTTCATACAGGTCCATTTCAATGCTAAACCATGGTTATAAAGTTTTTATGCCTATAATTTCTAAAGGAATGGCAAAAGTGATGTCAAAAATGATAGCTATGGATCAATGTGGTTTTGTGTAGGGTAAGCAAACAGCTGACAATAGTAACAGAACACTGATGATCCAAAGGGAAGCAGAATGTAAGAAAATATCACTGATGTTGGTGGGTCTTAATGCAGAGAAAACATTTGACATACTAAACTGGGACTTTATGAGCTGGGCAATGGAAACATTTGCATTCCCTTATAAACTTATAAGGTTGATTAGGAAAATTTACGAGAGACCGGAAGTGGAAATTAAAGTGGGTGGTGTCCTCTCTGATAATTTCTCCTTGATCCAGGAACCAGGCATGGATGTCCTCTATCCCCTTTGTTAGTTGCATTATATTTAGAACTATTGACAAAGAAAACAAGGGACTCAGAAATCCAAGGATATAATTGGCATGGTAGTCAAGAAAAGCTGGCTGTACTTGTAGAAGCTATTATTTCGTACCTGATAAAACAAGAAAAGGACATGTTGAGAAAGGTTCAGATCTTTTCAGGATACAAAACTAATGAAGCTTAACAAAGGCAATAGTGGTAAATTATATACCCACACATGAATTGGTTCAGCAATATCCATATTTATGAGGACATGATAAAGTGAAATACTTAGGAGTATGGATAAAAATTATTCTGGTGTGGTAGATAAGGATATGTAGGAAGAGACTAAATAAAAGATAATAAAAAACTGCTAAAATGTAAGCTTTGTTAGATGGATATCAATAGTAAAATACAAGCAGTTAAATGTTTTTAGTCCCTTTAGAATAATACACAGGCCTGGCATATTTTTTATCAACCAGAAGAGAAGTTATGGATAGCAATTAATAAAGACCTTGATCCTGGGTGACTTCAACTTCCCAAACATAGAATGGAAGAACTACTGAAGCCAGAACACAAATGTCCAGAGATTCCTTGATTTTGTCAATGCAAATGTCTTGGAACAGCTAGTCAATAACCCCACAAGGGGTGATAATATCTTGACTTAGTATTAACCAACATATATAACCACTGCAGTATCCCTATATATCATCCTCCCTGGTAAGATCCAACCACAAAGCAGTCACGTCTGAAGTCACCATCTCCCTCAACACCCCTCTTGCTTGGATCAGACATAAAAACTTCTTCAATGCTGATAAGTCTCCTGGGGAATGGTATAAACAGCTTCACAACCCCCCCCCCCGTTTGAACTGACACCAGTTTCCAAAACTACACCAAAGCACTATACAAGCATTTATACAGATGCATGGAATCAGGAAAACCCAACAGGACTAAATCATCCTTGTTCAACTTGTCTGGTGGATATCTGCAATAAATAAACTTTATAACAAAAGGAAAAAACTGCTGTCCAAGACCAAGAAGAAGCAGGTACCCAATTGAAAGCAATGCCTCCTTAGCCTGAACATGCAAATAAGAGCACTAGTGAAGTCCTCCAAAGCAAACTTTGAGCCCAAATTGGCCACATCTACTAGAGACAATCATAAGGCCTTCTTCACATATGTCAAAGGAAGCACCCAGATCTGCTCAGAACTAGTGGTCAAGGACACCACATATACAAATGCCGTAGATATAGCAAACTTGCTGGCTGACAGATTCAGTGAAAACTTTACCCGTCTGTCCCCCCCCATCAGTAAATCAGGACATCCCCAATACCTGTCCCCTTCGCCTTATATCTAGGGAACAGGTTATCACTGCTCTTTCAAAGGCAAAAAATACAGCCTCCATGGGACCTGATAACATCCCAGGCTGCATCCTACATGAACTTAGGCAGGAACTTGCAGCACCATTAGGCACCTTATTCAACCAAAGCCTGAGTACTGACTTGATCCCAGCTGAGTGGAGGACAGCCACTGCCATCCCTTTACACAAAGATGGAGTGTCTACCAATCCGGGAAATTAGAGACCCATCAGCCTAACTAGCCTAATCTGCAAGGCCATGGAATGGATTACCATGAACCTCATTAATAAGAACATTGGCAACCTCCAAACACTTGATCCAACACAGTTTGGCTTCGTCAAGGGGAGGTCACGTCTACTAAATTTGGTCGACTTCTTTGAGACACTCACCAAAGCCATGGATGAGGGGAAGACTGTACACACCATCTACCTTGACCTGGCCAAAGCCTTTGACACTATTCCCCACTCGGGCATAATAGATAAACTCTTTCAACTAGGCATCAATCCTTATGTTACCAGATGGGTAGCAAACTGGCTCACTGATAGAACCCACGTAGTCAAAATAGAGGAAGCCATCTCAAGCAGTAGACCTATAACAAGTAGTTTACCCCAAGGTTTGGCCTTGGGGCCTCTATTTGGGGTATACTTTTCTGAGGTGCAGGCCAAAACCAGTGGGCTATGGCTGACCAAGTTTGCAGATGACTTCAAGCTGGGTGCTGTCATCAATTCCCCTAGTAATGTGGAAATCCTCTAGGAGGGTCTCACTCAGATAAATGACTGGTGCCAGAAACATGGCCTCAAGCTGAATACCAAAAAATGCATCATCCCCTTTGAGGAGAGTGATGTCCCCACAAATTATCACATTAATAACAATGTCCTAAGCACTCAATCAGTCGTGAGGGATTTGGGCACTCAGGTTGATAGCAACCTGACTTTTGGCCACCATGTTGCTTCTGTGGTATGGAAAGTGTTCTACATGGCCCACCTCATACGTAAGGGTATCTCATCCAGGAACAAGGAGGTCATAACATCCCTGTATTCTTCTCTTATAAGGCCCATTATTGAGTACAATGCACCTTTCGGCATTTACCTCGCAAGGCACATGCAGCAGCTGGACAGACCTCATCAGTTCCTCACCAGGAGAATCCAGGGCCTCAAACATCTACCATACACCTATAGGCTAAAAGCCCTATCCCTCTACTCAGTTTCATATAGGCTCCTCAGAAGTGACCTCTGTCTGGCATACAAGGTGATCATGGACCCCACCTTGATGGGACTGTTGCATATCCACAAGTTAAGCTCCACTCGAGTAACCTGCACGCATGGCCTCAACCTGGTCTGTGATATCAACAGGACTTGCTGGCAGGACAGATTTGTGTCCCAGAGACTCCCTCATCTATGTAATAGACTCCCTCTCCACATCAGAGTACCTCTTTACCCCTTTTTAAGCTCAACCTGGATAACTGGATGGGAAACAGAAACTATATCCCTGGGAGTCCACCAATGTCCCTGTTGGACATGGACATTGGGTGCTTATTCATCTAAGCAGGGGCTAAACTCTTGGCTAGGTATATAAGGGCCTCAGGGCCAGTAGCCTAGTAACATCCTATGATCATCTGAAGAGATGAAGGATTTCTTCTGGGGGGGTGGCAAGAGTCAAATGGGATGAGCTGATTCTTTCAAAGGAAACAAGGCAGACTGGAATTACCCCCATTTGAATGGGTATTTCAGAGTAACACAGTTAAGGCTCCTATACATAGTGCAAGCAGAAAATTATAATTCAAAGTGCAAAGGGATGATGACAAGGCAGGGGGAAGCTCAAGAAACAAGGAGAGACTGGGAATTTGGATGCTGACCTTTAAGGAGAATAACAATAATCATACAGAATATTATATTCATAAAGTAGCAGAAAGTACTCTAAGAGCTGAGCCAACATGGGAATGGAGAAAGGAAATTCTGCCAATAGGGATGACTGCAAATAGGGACACAGACAGTAGACAAGAGGGGGCTGAAATTTATTGGAGAAAATTGGCAAAAGAACCAAGGTATTTGGATCAAATAACTAGAGAGGAAAAGGTAACAGCATTTGAAAACACCAAGAATTTATTTGGACTATAGGTTAGAGATTGCCTTCCCTATCAAGGATTGATAGGCAAATAGAAAGAAATAGGAGGTCCTAAATGAAAGACACACACTGGTAGAGTTTTTAGTAGAATCTAGAACAGAAGTTGACATTAAAATAGGAATAATTAGTACAGCATATATAATATTGCATGATAGTTATAAGAATCAATCAGAGGGGGGTCAGAAAGGATTAGGAAGAAATAGTCAAGAAATTGTTATGGCTAGGCTTGTATAGGCCCTAGGGCCGATAGCCTAGTAACAACCTATGAACCTATGAACCTATGACTGGATAATTAATTCATAAAGAAACAATGGTGGGATATATGTATGTCTCCCAAATACGTAACAAAGTCTAGAAGATTTAGGATCTTTGCTTGGAAGTGTTTACATATGCATTTTTATACTCCAAGTAGACTCCTAAGAATTTTTCCTCAGGTAGACAGCAAATATTGCAGGTGTAATGAGGAAGAAAGTGGTAACTGGGAATCATTTTCTGAGAGTGTAGCAGTGCAGATTTGCCAGACTTTAAAGATATCCTTGCAGACTGCTTTGTCAGAGATACTGGGTGAGCAAATTGGTGTAATTAAGGAAATGAGTTTTTGAGCTATGATACAGATTCAGAATGGCCTATACATAGTAAGGCCTTGCTGAGTCTAATTATGGTGGCTGCCAAAAAAGCAATTACTAGAAAATGGAAATCAAAGTCTAAACCAGCTTTACTAGAAGTAGTGAATATAGTAACAGAGATAAAACAGCTTGAGTTGGGATCTTTAGAAAATGGTAGGAACAAATTACATAGGAAAAATGGGAATTGTGGGAACAATACATGCAGAGGGGAAAGAGGTTTAAAGGTAGGTGGGATCTGAATGAGCTTTATAATATCTGACTGACAATCAGTGGATAGATTATAAGTTATGTATAATGTTTGCAACTACAATTGTGTCAACATGGTTTGTAATGTATGATGTTTGCAACTAGAACTGTGTCAGGATAGTTTGTTTTCATTTATATAACTGTATGATTGCCTATATCATATGTGATAATTTAATAAAGATTTTTTTGTTTATAAAACAGAATTAAAATATACCAAATTCACTAAGACCATAAAATATTTAGCATGACATGTTTTTAATTCTAAAATTATTTTTTCTCTTAATAGATTGCAGTCCATAATATTAAGACACATGCCATTATACCTTTGCACAAAATACTGTAATAGACAAACATGTTGTTAACTTCATTGAATTTGTTCAAGTCTTGTATCTATTTTGAATAGTAACAGAATGATGAATTATAACTCATAACTGGGGAAGCCAACTTTTAACAGATCAAGCAAAAATAATACAATTCAGTGACATGAAGGAGGAGAATATCATTCTAGTATTTATGTCATTATTACCCATAACTATGACCATATTAGGTAGAGCATTTAAACTGTCATACATGATATGCCATGAGCTCCATTTTCTCTCAATAATGTAATAGGTCATTCTTAAAGGCCAAAATCACCAGTATAAATATGCTTTTTAAGGTACATCTGAAATTAAGAATCTTCAAAAAATCCTGCAGAATGAATACGGCAAAATATAACCATAATTTTTGTCAAATTTTACATCTGTTAGGTGATTAAAACAATAGTACAGAACTTTATGAAGAAAGAAAAAGGAAATGTTTTAAAATATACAGATCCAAAACATCCATGTGAAACTCTTTACTTAGCTTGAAAGTATTCATGCAAAAAGCTGTAACTACAAATTATTTCAAGAGGTAAATTACAAATGTAAACTCCACCAAATAAAATATTTCTACCTAAGGCTACAGTCATTTTCTCAAAAAATTGTTCGTTTTTTAAGAAAAGACTTTGAGTCCATAAAGCAAGACAGTTAAAGGAGAATTAATAGCAAATGCAAGAATACTTTTCAGTAATTTTACCAAGACTACTCAAAAACTTAACCAAATGTACAAGGAGTTTATGACGCTTGATTCTATGCTCTATGTTTCTAAACTATAGCCATACAATCCACTTAAGCTATACTGATGACATCAAAAAAATCAAAATAGAAAAAAAAAACAAGTCTACAGATAATGGGGCTTAATGTTATTGGCCTGGATGCAACCATAAAGACTTAAAATGCAAAAATTCATAGGTATTCAGAAGCAATATAAATGAAGCACTGGTATGTCCTTACGTGATAATTTGCATATATCCCATAGGCCTCCACTACAGGTGGCTTAAGATATTAAACAGTGAAGACTCAAGCTTGGCTGGATCTTTCCTACTTTTCTTACTGAATGGTTTGTCTGTGTGACTTTGTACCATTTGGTTTAGATGCTATTCAGGATATTGTGCAGAAACCCTATTATTTATGGACAGGCTTAATACTAAGCTATGTGCTGCTAAAATGTAGCCATACAATCTACTTACACTGTACCAATGTGGTAAAAAAGGCCAAAACATGAATGCTAACAGTTTGTGGTGTTTGGCTTCATTAGATTGAATGTACCTATAAATACAAAAAGGGAGATTTAAGGTATTACACAACTGAAGACTCCAGTTTGTCTGGGTATTTCTTGCATTTTTTGCTAAATAAAGACATGCTGATCCATAATGACTAGTTGTCTCAACCCTCCTCCCCATACAGTGAAATAATTAACACTTCTAGTCAGTCTTCTGGAGTATTTATAAAATTTAAGCAATTAATTAAACCACTAAGCTAAAGTCAAAAGACACATAACATGGGGGCAAAAAATTCAGGATATTTGGTTCACCATTTATTTTTATTTCAGGGCTTTCAGACTGACCACGCAGATATCAATAGTTGAAATAAAAATGTATTTATTCAAACAACGGTTAGTGCTTTCACATAAGCTTCATCAGACCATAATCCATTGTTACAAGTGGTCACATTTATAGTACTAGCCCTCCGATCAATTTACAACACATTAACACATGACTACACCTTAATGAAAATACATTCTAAATATAAAAATATCTTACAAATATTTATAAAAACATTTATAAAAATGTCTTGCAAACATATGTAGAGTATAAAAAATACATGTATAATAATATGACATATGTAACAATTAACATATCTGACTATATACACATATTAAAACCATCCCAAAAATACCATACATATCCATTATTTTCTAATAGTTCATTTTCTAATTTTCAAAAATGGTTTGATGCTAGCCCTCTCATTCAGTCCTTTACCTCTATATCTGCTCTTAACCTTAGAATCCAATGCTGTTCTTTACTTTCCATTGTATTATTTATGTCTCCTTCTCTTATGTTAGGAACTATTATATCTATAACCATAAATCTAAACGTGTGATTTTCACCCATCATACTGACATGTTTTGCCAAAGCATTTTTCTCATAATTTATTCTAATACTATATAGATGTTCCCTCATACGTTCCCTAAGGGAACAATTGGTCTTGCCAACGTAGAATGACCTACATACATCACACACAGCAAGGCATACCACATTCAAGCTCTTACAATTGGCTATCAACTGAAACTTAAAATTCCGTCCAGTTTGTGGATGTACAAAGGTACTACTATTATCTATATATGTGCAAAAATTACAATTATTACATGGAAAAATGCCATATGTTAAAGTGCCATGTGTTAAGATACAATCATTGTTCTTATGATTGGGCTGTTGGCATAAAATTGATTTAAGGTTACGTTTGTTCTTATATATGAATTTTGGTTCTTCTCCCACTACCGCCTTAAGATCAGGGTCAGTGGTGAGTATTCTCCAATGCTTTCTAATAATGTTTGTGACCTCATTAACGTCATTGGTAAAGTGAATCGGTAACATAAGTCTGTTATTCACAGACCGAGTTTCCATATTTTCATTTCTACCCACAGGCATGGAATAATAGGGATTCGACCTGTTTAACCTTAAACCATCCAGACCATTCAAATTGTGTTGAACCTCATTTTGCCTATAATCTCTTTGCAACAACATATCTCTAAGGTTACAAAGCTCTTCTTTATAACCAACATTTGTGGCATTAAGTCTCGACACCCTCATGCCTTGTCTTCTTGCAACATTTCTAAAGGTATAAGACGGATGCATGCTTGTTCGATGCAATAATGTGTTCTTGTAACAACTCTTCCTATAAACTCCTGTGTTAATATTTCCATCTCTCCCTCTCTGTACATATACATCCAAGTATTCTATACTTTCTCAGGATCTATTCATAGTGAATTTCAAAAATTCAAATCCAGCATTTAACTTCTCCAAAAACAGGTCCAGTATCACACCAGAGCCATTCCAAATAAGAAAGAGGTCATCGACAAAACGTCGATAAAATGGAACAAATTTAGTAAATAGTTCCATCTTAAACAACACCTCTTCCTCTCAGGTGGCCAGAAACATGTTGGCGTAGCTATTGGCACAAGAAGTGCCCATAGCCATCCCATTACGCTGTAAGTACAAGTTGTCATTAAACATGAATACATTATTTTTAAGCAGTGTTTCTAAGAACAAACATATAAAGTCAATCTTGTTGGCATCATAATTACTGTGTTTATGTAGATATATATGTATGGACATCACTCCTTCATCATTAGGGATGATAGTAAACAATGACTGTACATCAAGAGTGACAAACCAATACCCATTGTTATTCAAGTTCTGTATATTAAATGCATATAAATCTGTCAAGAAATGCTTGGTGTCCTATAATACATTTACATTCTTATTAAAAACCAGTCTAATGTTTTTTTCCACATACAAAGAAAAAGGTTAAGTCAACCACTTATCCCCTGAAACTATAGGCCTCATGGGAGGATGCATTTCATCCTTATGGATCTTCGGAAGACCATGTATGCATGGAATCAATGGATGTTCCACGATTAAAAAGTTATACAAATTAAAGTCTATATTATCACTTTTCAACAAGTCATCCAACATCCTTTTAACTTTCTCATATTGTTCATGTACTTTCATTGAATCAATGGGTTCATAAAAACGTCCATCACTCAACATACCACACATATCCTGAATATAAATATTCCTATCCATAAGGACTATTGGGCCTCCCTTATCTGCCGGCCTAATAACTATAGCTGTATAATTTACTACATCTTTCAGGGCAGATCATTGTTCAAAAGTTAAATTATACTTTCTCTTCCTATCATTGGATTCATCTATAATATTATTATAATAATCATACAAGTCATCCTCCACTAACTTATTAAACTTCTCCATTAATGGATGTGTATTTGGCATAAAAAGGCTAGGTTTCTTAAGTATGTCGACAGAATCTTTCACATCATATTCACTCACCTTGAAATGCATTTTCAACATTACATTTCTAAAGTAGCTTCTAACATTCAACAGTGTATCAGTAATATCACTAGATTTAGAAGGAATAAAGCTTAAGCCTTTATTCAACACTGCAGTCTCATGAATAGTCAATGGCCAACTAGAAAGGTTCCAAATCAATGTGTCTCTAATTGGGACCACATTTTCTTAAGTGAATGGTTCACCTGTCCTTCGTTGGACAGTTTCCATTTCTGTCTCCCTCTGCTTTGAGTGTGAGACCGGTGAAACCTGTTCTCCACTGATCCACAAGCTCTTACAATTGGCTATCAACTGAAACTTATTAGGAAGCATTAAAGAATACTCACCACTGACCCTGATCTTAAGGTGGTAGTGGGAGAAGAACCAAAATTAATATATAAGAACAAATGTAACCTTAAATCTATTTTATGCCAACAGCCCAATCATAAGAACAATGATTGTGCCTTAACACATGGCACTTTAACATATGGCATTTTTCCATGTAATAATTGTAATTTTTGCACATATATAGATAATAGTAGTACCTTTGTACATCCACAAACTGGACGGAATTTTAAGTTTCAGTTGATAGCCAATTGTAAGAGCTTGAATGTGGTATACCTTGCTGTGTGTGACGTATGTAGGTCATTCTACGCTGGCAAGACCAATTGTTCCCTTAGGGAACGTATGAGGGAACATCTATATAGTATTAGAATAAATTATGAGAAAAATGCATTGGCAAAACATGTCAGTATGATGGGTGAAAATCACATGTTTAGATTTATGGTTATAGATATAATAGTTCCTAACATAAGAGAAGGAGACATAAATAATACAATGGAAAGTAAAGAACAGTGTTGGATTCTAAGGTTAAGAGCAGACAGAGGTAAAGGATTGAATGAGAGGGCTAGCATCAAACCGTTTTTGAAAAATAGAAAATTAATTATTAGAAAATAATGGATATGTATGGTATTTCTGGGATAGTTTTAATATGGGCCGGATTCACGAAGGCTTGCACAGAGTCTTAGAGTAGAGTAAGACTCCATGCAGCCATCATGTCTGACGAGCGATCCAGGAACAGCCTGTAGGGGCGTGTAAGAGAGCTCCTAAAACGGATCTTACACGGACAGGGCTGGGATATACAAATGACAGCAACTGCAGATGAAAGGTATGCAAATGAGGTAGATTTGTGATTCAGGAAACCCAAACCTGTCCGAGTAAGAGCAGTGTTATTTGCAGAAATGTACTCAGTTGACAACTGAGTACCGTTCTGCAAATAGTAAAATGGAGCCATGACAGCTCCAAATAAAGGCTGCATCCAGTGCAGGAAGCATGCCAGTGGCAAAATATACGGCCATGTGAAATGTTTCCTGATGCAATAAGAAAATAATATTTTATTTTTTTTTGCCGATTTCCGATGTTTAAGCGTAGCACAGCGCCGTGCAAACGGGGTGCACTCTAAAACCCAGAATACTAAAAATTAAAACCCACAAATGTGGATTTTATTGAAATTGTTAATGTACAATGCAAGGGAATGGCAGGCTAAAGACAACATGGCCAACGAGTAGAGGTTGCTAAGGGGAGAAGCTCAGTCTAAGACATGTAACCAAGCATTAGTAAGCAATCCTATGTAAATGAGCATTAGGATAGTGAATCGCAAGTTTACATAGCAAATGAGCACAGTCAGTGGAGTGTAGGAGTAGGATATGGGGAGTAACAGAATAGAAGATAGGTGACATCACGATGGGGGTATGTATGAAAGAAGTGAAGTTCATTGGAGCAGAGTGGCATGTGTCAGCTGTCATTCACACATCATGGAAAGAGGTGTGTCAACAGGTAGGCTAGGGAAAGGCAAGAAATGGAAGGTGTATGCCGTGGATAACACCAATGTTTCTTGCTGAGTGGGTATGCGCGCGTGTACGCGCGTGTAAACCCAAGTAAAACAGAGTGCGCGTGTGTAAGCGTGAGTGCGCGCGTTTAAGCAGGAGTAAGCATGTATAAGGCTGTTTAAAGAGTTGTAAGCGCATTTGCGTTGGTGTGCACGTGCGCATTTTAACCCGAATAAGCAAGTTTTAGTCTGTGTAAGCATGTGTGCATGCCTGTTAGCTGCTGTGTGCATGTTTGCACTTGTGTGCATGGTGCTCCCCCCCCCCCCCGAGGAAACAGAAAGGAAAAAGTAAGCACAACAAATAGTAGGAAGTTACCAGGGAGTACTAGCAGAGCTAGCAGGTGAAAACAATCAGAATCAGGCAATTACACAGGCAGTACACTCGCCCAGCCCAGCCTAGCACTTAAAACTCTGCCAACAACAGTCTATTATGTTTCTCACAACAGACACTTCAGTAAGCTAATAGAAGTGAAAACTGAAAAAGCTTTACTCAGACAAAGAAATGTTAGGGGCTGCCATTGCTGTTATAAGGTGACATATGCAACATGCTGAGGGTGGTGACAATGGAAATGCTGCTGGACAACCCACAGTGAGGAGATGGAGAAGAGTGTACAGGCCCAGGGTAACCTACCAGGGGCTACATGAGCTGGAGATAGTGAAGCGCTATAGAGTGGACAGAGACCTCCTGCAGCAAATTGTTGAGCTGTGCCGGCCACGCCTCACACACAGAACCAACAGAGGGAAACCCATCTCAGTGGAAACCAAGGTATGTGTTGGCCTAAGAATATTAGCAACAGTTACCTTCCAGAGACCAACTGGTGATATGATGGGGATATCACAGGCATCAACATCCAGGGTACTACACCAGTTCCTGGATGCCATGTCAGCACATGTCCGTGATCATGCATATTTCCCCAATTCCCATGATGTATTGGCCAGCAATATGCATCTCTTCCAGCAAATAGCAGAATACCCTGAGGTAGTGGGTGCAATAGACTACACGCACGTATGCATCAAAGCACCAGCCGGCGAGCGGGGTAAGGTCTACTTCAACCGCAAGGGCTTCCCCTCCATCAACTGCCAGGCCGTGTGTGATGCCCAGGGCATAATACTGAATGTGTGTGCAGACTGCCCTGGAAGCTGCCATGATTCCCATATCTGGCGTCTGATGCAGCTGTACCAGACATTTGCCAATGGGGCATCCCACATGGTCACCTAGTGGGGGATGCTGGCTATGCACTGGAGCCATGGCTGATGACACCCATCAGAAACGCACACACACCTGAACAAGAATGCCATAATGAGGCATACGCACAAACACGTAATGTAATAGAGCATGTGTTTGGGCTGCTCAAGTCACAGTTCCGGTGCCTGGACACATCTGGTGGAGCCTTGCAGTACTCACCAACTACATGTACCCAAATTGTCATGGTATGTGCTATGCTACATAATATGATCCTGCGAAAACAGATGCAGCAGGACCAGCATAGGCCTGGGCCAAACAGCCCCCCACCATTGCCAAGGTGATCACAGGCAGAGCGTGACTCAGAGGAGGAACAACCTGAGCCTGCCCCAGTAGGCGGAAGGAGGCATGCCCAGTATGCATTGGCCTTGGCAAAGAGGCAGCGCATAGCACATACACTGGCTCAGTAGGAACTCTGGAAATGATACCTCTCTCTGACTCACACATATAGTAAAAGGGATGCCTAAGTTGACACCACCTGCTTTCAAACATGTACAGGGAGTGTAGTATGTGCATCCGACATAGGCAGCCCTGCAGCACCACCTAAGGCATGATTGCTATGTGTTAAGCAATATAAAGCAGCGCTAAACAGCATTTACCACCATGTAGTATATGCAAAGAAAATCACACACACACCAACTAGCACAACTGTGGTCAATGTTCAGTAATATCGGGCAACGTCCAGCAATGTTGGTGAATATTGAGCAATGTCGGACAAGCCTGGTCTATGTAGGGCATAGCTGAGCAAAAGCCAACATGCTCATATTTGCTTAACTGGCCCTTAAGCAGTCTGGTCTGCTCAGTATGAAAATATAAAGCAGTGATGGGCCTCGAACCCAGGATACTGTGCACTATAGCCAAAGCACTGAACCACTAAGCCATAACAGTATTGCAGTGGTCAGCTTGTATGAAGGAATGTTGATAAGTCTATGCAAAGTATTTCATGGAAACCCTGCAGGCACAGCATAATCCTTGTCGAGTTATGACACAAAGGTGAGTCCTGCAGTGAGAACAGAACCTGACTTCCAACACACACAGTATAAATGTTAATATCGGTCATGTTCGCACACATCAACAAATGTAGTGGACCTCAGCAACATACTGAAGGTTCACACTGGGCATGCCCACACACTTGAATAAATGAGACAAATGTCAGGCAACAAAACACGGAATGGCAGAACTGGGCATGCTCACACACTTAGGCCATGTCTGAGTACAGCAGTGGGCCACGCATATGTGGCAGTTGCATGTGTTAACCCAGGAACCTGTCACTATACAGAAATCTGCCCTGTGCACACAGTTATATGACAACAGACACATCTATAATATAGTGGAACCCTGTCATAATCAAATATGTTCTGCAGATACCGAAGTTGTTCATAGAAACTGGTAAAGCAAAGATGATAAAGACCTGCAAACAGCATCAGCAATAAACATTGTGCATCTTGAACATTAGCATAGGTTCAGAGGTTGATACTAGGCTATCTGCCCTAGGGCATGTATAAGTCTAGCCAGAGTGTGTTTGGCATTCGCAACCCTGTCAGATTACTACACTGTGTGTGTGAATAGTAGGTCACACAAGATAGCCCATGTACGTTTAGGCTAGTATGCCTCTGTCTAGCAGGGACACAGAAGATATCCCAGGGATAAACATACGATCACCCATACAGTCATCAAGATGTCTCCAGTAGGTGGTCAGTGGGTGGCTCTGCCTATGTGAAACTGGGATTACATTCTGGAGTGAGTGGAGCCTCTGGGATAAGAATTTGTCCCTCCACAATGTCCTATTAACATCTGTGCTGAGGTATACGTCCCTGGAGTGTGTAGCTCCAAGGGAGTCAGATATCCTGAGATGGAGCATGTCCAGTAATTCTGGGTTGGGTATATCTGTAAACAACAGGCACACATCATATCTGAGTAGGTGGTAAGCGACTGAGTAGAGCTGGAGTTACTGCATCTGAACTGTGCAGGCCATCTGTGTGAGTCCCTAGATCTGCTTGGTGAGGAACGTCCGTGGCCAGTACAGTTGCTGCAGGTGTTGGGTAAGGTACACCCCAAATGTGGCATTGTAACCAAGCATGGATGTGATGAGTATAAGGGCACAATGACCTCACTCGATCTACATGAGAAACCATATGGGATAAGGTGGCCCACATACAAGGTGTGTCCAACCACTTTGGCAGCATGAATGTCAAAGGCAACAGTACAAACAAGTCATGTCCCCAAACCCCTAACAACTCCTACAGTATGTAATGGAGTACTACCTATGTCGTAATGTGTGGGCATGTTGTTATTCCCAAAGGGGATGACTATGCAACTAATGGCATTTAGCTGTAGGTCGTGGCTCAGGCACCAGTCATCCATCTCTGTGAGACCCTGTTTGAGTATGCATGTGGCAGCTGGAGAGTTGATCATGGCACCTAGTTTGCAGTCAAGTGCAAACATGTTCTGCCATATTCCCCCTGTGGTAGCCTGTACGTCAGACAGATATATACTGAACAAGAGAGGTCCCAGGACTGAGCCGTGTGGGATGCCACATGTAACTGGTGTATAGTCAGACATGGCACCTGCAATTCCGACCATGTGTGTGCTATCCCTGATCCAGGTATCAATCCATCGTGTCAGATATGTGTCCATATCGACGCTGGTGAGCCTATGCATAATGGCCCAGTGGGTTATTGTGTTGAAGGGTTTTGCAAGGTTCAGGTAGGCTGTGTGGACAGCTGTCCCTATGTCGATGGACCTGTTTGCCATTTAAAGAATACAAACAGGTTCAAGAGGCAAGATCTTCCCACAACAATGCTGAAATGTGTAGGACACAGTGTATGTAGGTTCCCGATGTCTATGTGTATGAGTCCCATGACAATATGCTCCATAACTTTGCAGAACAGGCTACTTAGGCTTATAGGGCAATATTGTCTGTGGTCCATTGTGGCACCAACTCTGTGGAGCAGGACCACTGTTGCTGTACGTCATTCCTTGGGTACATATCCTGTGGTAACTCCGATATTGAACAGTGATGTGATGTGAGGGTTGCATCTGTCATGATGCTCGTGTAAGATGCAGGCTGGGACACTGTCTGGTCACATTGATACTGTGATGTGCGCTTTGGGGAGGGCAGCACTTACCTGTTACTGTGTGAAGTCAGGGAAGTTATACTCTGTTGGTATGGATAGTTGCTCCTTAGGGGGGATGGGTGGGAAACATCTGCACTAAACCTGTTTGCCAGGATGTTGGCAATGCCAGTGGGTTCAGGGTAGGTTTAGTCAGTATGCAGTAACTCACAGCATATCAGTGAGTGTCCACCCAGGTTCCTGACATAACCTAAGAAGGCCGTGTGATAGTCCTACATGTCTGTTGCAATTGTCTGGTAGAAGTGGCCCTTTGAAAAGTTCATGAGTGATTGTAGCTGTCTGCTAGTACAGATCACAGATGCCTTCCCAGTCTGGGATTGTGCTCTATCATGTAGTAGCTTCCTCCTGACGTTGTACAGCTTATTAATGGCTGGGGTCTACCAGACAGGTCCCCTGCCATTGGAGTAGTGAGTCCTGTTGTTATTTGGGATAGCACAATCCATGCAGTCCACTAGGTGTCCATAGAATGTGTATGTAAAGGATGCAGCAGTTTGAGCCATATTTGCCACTTTCTCAGGGTCTCTGAAGGATGCCACCTTGCTTCTGTGAAGTGAGACATTAGCTCATGAGAAGTTTACCAAGATTACCCAGGATGGGTGTGTGGAGGGTATATGTATGTCCAGTGAGATACATGTATGTTCTGACCTTACCAATGAGGGGTATATCGCTGGTGTGGAACATAGAGTCCCCATGTTGGTGATGATCAGGTAGAAACAAAAGCTGTATCAAAAGAATTCTCCAAATAATACACACCGTCGAGAAGAAAAACCTTTATAAGACACGCAAAGCTTTCAGGTTACACACCCTTTCTCAATGCTTAATACAAGTTAAATCACAAGCAATGATTTAAATAAGAGCCCAACACAATCACATGACCTGCAGCCCAAAAGTCATATGATCAAAAATTAAAGAACACATCATTAAAAAACAATTAAAAAACATTAAAAAAAACACTGAAACGTTTTTTACAACATATATAAAACAATTATTTAGAAAAAATACATATATATATAGATATATATAAAAAAGATATATATATATATATATATATATATATATATATATATATATATATATATATATATATATATATATATATATATATATATATATATATATATATATATATATATATATATATATATAAATCTAAGCAGAAAATGCCTGGGCTACATGATCAGAGTGTTCCTCCATGTATCATGTCATGTGTTACAGGGAGTAATGTCTGAGGTTATACACACCAGCATGGACAATGATGGTGCCAGTTCTGTACTTGCTTTGGAGTGATCTGACTGCCTGTGTTATGCGGCAGATCCTGGTACTCAACAGACAGCCCAAAGTGACTATTCCCTTGTTAGGGCTGGTGAGTGGTACGTCAGTGTGTCTGACAATAAGTGTCGCCTATTACAACTGTATTAGGTGTGTTGTTTAGCCCGAAGGGCAGTGACTGTGTGGCACACTGACATTGCGAACTATGTGATATGTGGGTATTGTAGTGGGGTAGCAGGTGTGTGTGTGTGTCTGCTTTGGAGGTCTCTGCTGCTTAGGTAGAGTACATTTACAGCATCCGAGTATGTCTATGTGTGATAATGTGGTTTGAGTGCTGTTGCTAGAGGATATGTGAGACTGATATGTGGTGTGTGTGTGGTTACCTTCACCACCTGATAGACTGTGCCAATTATGGGTCGAGAGAGTTCAGCACCCTGTATGTCTATATAGGTGCATCTCACACATGTATCTGAGTTTGTCGGGAGGAGGAGAGGGTTGTCTGTGCACATGACGCAGATGTGACATTGTGTCAATATCACAATATCCACCAGCTGGACTGAAGAGTACACACGAAACCGACCCCTGGACATGCCAGGATATTATCATGACATACTCTGTAGCCTGATCACAAAGGATCAGTAGGGTGTTAAGCGAGTAAAAGAGTATAACAGGGATTAGTGCTCATGTTCGTTGGTGTTTTGTAAAGAGTAGTTGAGAAGGAGTCCAGACTGAATCATGACACCTCCTTCAGCTATGTCATAAATAGCAATGTACACCCATATATGTCCTGAGTCAGGGCCAACTGTACCTGGGTGACAATGCCGACATCATGACAGACAGGCCCATACGTACATACCCATCTCCCACTGACAATAGTCCATATCATCATACCAGGAGATATCACATGTAGAATGGATGAGCAGCTACCCCCACTGCCAAAAGCATGGCAGCAAGTGGAATACATTGATTCCCAAAATGTGTCATGCACAAACTACAGAACAAACAGATCATGCACCTGAACAGTCAGCTGAGCCACACCCCCTACACAGGATGTGGAACCGTTGAATGTGTCACAGCTACATATGGCACTCCCCACAAGTGTTGGTGCACAGCACACCATGGGAAGTTAAGTCCAGTACGGCTATGAAGTCTGATCTGCAAGGTCATGGAGTCCATCATGGTTCCAGTCATAAAAAGAGTTATTGGAAGCTGACATACACACAACCCTACCAACTGTGGTATGTTCATGTGTGGATCATGGTTCCCAAACATGCTAGACTGTTTGCAAGGCAGCCAACCAGGACATACATCAATGAACACATCTACACCTGTGTCACATAGACTTTTAATAGCCCTTTATTAACATCCCAGACACATGTAGTATCCACAAAACCAACAAGCTGTGCATAAATATGTGTTGACATATGACAGAATGTCAATGCGTCCGCAGATAGATCACACAAGGTAAGGATTCTGAGGTCTTGTTCAAGCTGTTGGCACTTGCTGACCCACATGGACCATTCCTGGAATGGCATAAAACAAAGTGTACACACATCACCATGTCCAGTCTGATGATGTCACCATCCTATAAATACAGCAGGAGAAGGCAAACCAGCCAGTAATGAAAATAGCACACTGTGTTAATGCGTCTCTCTCTAGTATCATAACATAGTTAGGTATGGCTTTGAATCCTGCAAACAGTGAGTGTGTGTGGGGGGGGGGGGGTGTATGTGTGCAGTTTCCTTTGAGAGGTGTCCCCTTTTTGGAGACTGGGAAAACTCACTAAAAGAGGTACATTCCTCTTTGGAAAGTCTGATGATGTCACCAACATACAAATACAGCAAGAGAAGAGCAACCAGCCAGTAAAGCAACTAGCGCGCCGTGTTAATGCATCTCTATCTGATATCATAATATAGTTAGGTAGGGGTTTGAATCCTGCAAACAGTGTGTGTGTGGTGTGGGGTGTGTATGTGTGCAATTGTCTTTGAAAGGAGTGCCCTTTTTGGAAACTGGGAAAACACACTAAAAGAGGTACATACCTCTTTGGAAAGACTGATGATGTTACCATCCTACAAATACAGCCGGAGAAGGGAAACCACACAGTAACGCAGATAGCGCGCCATGTTAATGCATTGATTTCTAGTATCATAGCGTAGCTAGGTAGGGGTTTGAATTCTGCAAATGCTGACTGTGTGTGTGTCACTGTTGGTCAATGCGGTGTGGTTTTTGCTTTTACTATGGTATGACATAGTATGATAACAGTAAGTACATTGCACACATCAAGTATCTGCGTGGCAAATATATATGAGTACATGTCCCCTCAATCAGTACATAGGTGTGAAGCCTGCATACTACATAAATACATTTGTTTCCATTGACAGGTTGTGCCTTTGCTTCTCAGATCGTAGGTCACATATGTATGTATGTGATAAGGCCGTCCACTGTCGTGTTCTATGGCCAAGGTCATTTGTGGCACAAACCCATGACAGTTACTTAAGAGTAGTGTGAGTGAGGGTATATGCCTGGGGTATATGTCAGACATGGTCATACACAACAAAGACTGCCAAAAATGGACAGTCTTTATAGGTGTATGACTGCCTTGTGGATATGCATTCAGGCCTCTAATGTCTTATGTGATACACCTTGGGACTCCACAATACCTATGGATATGTGGATACCAAGGAACACATGACATAACATGAGGCTGTATGTACACATTGGTACCCAACATACATGTTGAGGGCTACCACCTGTGTGGTACTGACAGGATAGTATCTATAGTACATGAGGATGACTATGCCATAGTCGGCTTACTGCTATACAGCATGTATCAGACAACAGGTATCTGTCTGTATGATACCCTTGTGTAGGATATGCGTCCCATTCAGGGAATGCATTGTAGGCCAATCCATGCATTTCCAGATTTGGATGGACACATCCTTAGTGTGTCTGCATGTACCTAAGGGGGCTATATGCCAAACAGGTGTGGTCACAGGAATGGGTGGCGGTCATTACCACCGGTTAGTGTTATAGTGCAGCACCGGAAGGATCCAGTTGTTACTGGGATCCCTACTACTGTGTGTCATTTGTCAGGACATCATCCAATGATTGCTTATAATCATGCTGTTGAGGTTGTGTATACTACCAGACCGCAAATGATTGACAGATATTAACAGTATCACCCACAGCATAGTGTCAACCCATGTCATACACACGTCTACCCATGTTAGTACATAACTGTAGTAGAATGCATACTGGCCATTGAAAGATACTATGAGATGTTAATGTGTACAACAGGGTATGCCACACATCCCATGTGTCCACTATGCACGTACATCCAGACAGTGTGCACCCACCATGTTCACAGATGTACACTTGCTAATCTGTACTGCACACATCACACACATACTGTCCACTCACTAACGCATGCTGGCAACGCATTACACTTCAGCCAAGTGGCACATGGGTGGACAATACATACTCACACCTAACAGTGGTGTAAATAATGCTACATTGACATTCAGAGCTTTGATGCATAATGTCTGCTCAGATATACCTACAAGGATGTCGTTAACTTCCTTGTTGACAACTTGCTATTATTGCTACACTGCTATAGTGTTGCCCTGTGCATCAGCACCATGTTAGCCTGTCCCTCCGTCAATGATGCAGATGACAGGAGGTGACACAGGTATCATCATATGCACATTGACCCATCCAATCGACATGTCTGTGTGTGTGTGTGTGTTTGTGTGTGTGTGTGTGTGTGTGTGTGTGTGTGTGTGTGTGTGTGTGTGTGTGTGTGTGTGTGTGTGTGTGTGTGTGTCTGTGTGTGTATGTGAGGGATAACAGTACAGCATGGGCCAATGTTGATGTAATGTGTGTGTGTGTATGTGTGAGCCCTAGTTGTTTGGTTAATGTGTGTGTGTGTCTGCATGCACACAGCTCCACCATGTGGCTGCCATATACGGTAGTTTGTGGGACAGCCTCAGACTGTACCTGCTAGGCTGTACAGATCACTTTTTCCAGCCATGGACACATTACCTGTGCCTGGCAGGGGTGCTACGGACTGTATTGGGTACCAACCCTGACTGGGTACTGTCATCAGAGGCAGACGTATGACGACTGGACCCATGTCCCTGCTGGGACTGGCCAGAGCCATGTGCACATGGTCTACTGGGACGGTCAATGGACAGGCCAGCCACAGCATTGCTGGGGCTAGCACTGCCACTATGGGAGCGGCTGTGACCTGTGGGCTGTCCGCAGCCACTGCCAGCTGTTGCTGTTGCTGGCATGCGTCCACATCGACATCTCAATCGTCCCACACGGTCCTGGCTCATGGAAGACATGTTGTGGAGGGCATCTAATGTCTCCCCCCAACGTCTATCAACGACCTTGGTGTAAGTGCGGATTTCACCGGCAAGGTCACGGATGCTGTCACTGATAGCAGTGTAATATGCCCTCTGTGCCCTAAATCCCTGCCTGATGTACCGTTCCATACGTGCCTGAGCCTGCATTACAACCCGGAGCATACTGGTCATCGTAAGACCTGTGAGGGCACGCCTGCCAGGGGCAATATGACCAGTGGTGCTCCCCCGAGAACCCCTGGACCTCTGCCTATGTGGTACCATTCCGGGTCTATGGCTATGGCTGCTGTGAGGGGATGCAAGTGCCATGGGTACCACACTCTCCTGGTCAGTGCCAACTGTATGCTGTCCCTTGCCTATGGCCATTGGTGGTGAGGGATGTATTGACAGTATGAGTGTGCACATAGATGAGGTTGAACACTGTGTACTGTTGATTGGTGGACCAACGACAGACCCTGTCAAATCTTCCTGTGCCAAAATACGTGTCATCATCACCACTATTCATGGCAGTGGCTTCAGGTTGCCTGCTGCTTTCGCCAACCCCTAACTCAGCACCTGTGAGAGGAAGACAGGAAACACACTTTACGGTCTGCACATGCACACATGCACACATGCACACATGAACACATGAACACATGCACACATGCACACATGCACACATGCACACATGAACACTAATACACACCTCACTACAGCACATACACACACATACCAGCAATCCAACACATACTCTATAGTGGGTGAAGGTGGGTGTCAGTATCACAAGGTAGACAGTCACCACACACGTGTCAGCATGCAGAATATGTGTTGCACAAGACCATGCAGTGCAAATGTAGACACCCCTATTAAATGGCAGTATACATGGCTTTGATGCAACTGTGTAGTTGTTCAGTGATTGGCTACACCCTGGAACACAATATGTACATGGACACAACATTGCTGTGCAGGTATTATCAGCTCTGCAATGCCCTGTGCACCATCACTCACAAGTATACATGCCATGGCTGCATGTGTTATCTGTGTGACACATAGATATCCATGCCTGAGTGCAGTGTCTGTGTCCATAGCAGATAATAGTGGGCACGGGTGTTGCACATGCATGCTATGTACACACACGGGATGTGCGGTGCATGTTGACGTGAAGGAATCCCAATGCTCGACATGGTCAGTGTACAGTGGTTATGGTGAGTGTGGGACATATTGCAGATATGTGGGTACCAGACATGGCATGGCATGCTACACGACTGCAACATTAAACACCACACATACCCAATGTGTGTCAAGTGACCTATACACCCACTAGCATTCCAGGACATATATGTGACACTTTGTGTGGATGGTGACTGCTGTACATATTGTGTATACTGGCATATGTAAGCACACAGACAACATGCTATGCATATTGTGTATAGGTGCATATGTTTGCACACACACAACAATGAGGTGCAAAGCAATGACTGCTATGAGTAGTACCTTGGTCAGTGTAACTGGATGGGGTGTAGTACCCTGTGCCATCATCGGCATGCATCTCGTGGTCACTCACAGCTACTAATGTGTGCAAGACCACCGCCTAGCATGCTGTACCTGAACTGCAGTGCCGTGGCTATGTTCACAATTACACAGCCACCTTGTACATGAGTGTGTGAGGTGCCCAATAGGGAGCATTGCCTAACATGACTGTGTTATGTGTTGCAGAGTGTTGCACAGCCCCATGATAGGCCTCTACCCCTGAGGTACATCATGTGTGTGTGCATGACATGTGGGATACTGAAGTGTGACCTTACAGCGGGTGTGTGATAATGCCAAATGTAGCATGTTTTTGTGTACTGCGTATGATAAACGTGTTCTGTTGTGTACAGCTGTAGCAACTATGCATATCCAATGTGCAGTACAGTGTTGCCACAATTGTGTCTGCTGCACTGTGCATTGCATGTGATTGAGGCAGCTACTGACTTTATTGATATGACTGATGTCTAACAGCAAATATGCACAGCATGCATTATGCGTAGGTGTGTTACGTGTACATGGCCTACACCTCACCTATGACATACACATTTCATTACCAATATTAAAGTGTTAACACACTCAACAGCATGTATTGTCTGCCCTGCTGTCACAACAGAGGGACCTAGAAGAATATGACACAGTTTGTCAGTGGCCACAACTGTGGCATTGTTACTGTGAGTGTGCTAAACGACAGTGGAATAACAGTCAACAGTCACAGGTGTACAGATACTATTCCAAACATCAGTATTGCACATGTTAGGCAGCACAACTGCTAAACACACAGTACACGTCTCACATATGCATATTCTAACAATACAGGTAATGGTAGTCTACAGCTAGGGCATATTACCTGCACGCTCCATGTCACCTGCTGGGTGGCTCCGGCCTCCATGATGACACATGTGTGATGCTGTTACTGCTGTAGGCCAGGAGCCACCATGCTTAGGAGCAGCTCCTCCACTCTGGTGAGGGGGGATGTATGGCCGCCCCACCACCTGTGGCAAGCTGTTGCCTATGGATATCAGACGCACGCTGTCGGACATGTCTAATTAAATCACTGCAGTGATGGCGTACCTGCTCATATGTCTGGTTATGCATGCCTATGTCATTTACCCGGCGAACAAGGTCTTGCCACAGTGCAGTACGGTCATGCTGGTGCTGGCTGGCCCTGGAAAAAAGCAGGTTATAGTGCTTCACCAGGCTGTTCAGAATTTCCTGCTCCTCTGCAGCTGAATACGATGGATTACATTGATGAGCCATAACCCTGGAAGTCAATTAAATGATATGTGTGAGCATGTCATGTGACACACAACATTATGAAGTACAGATATCACTTAACTGCCATATATAGCATCTATCTGACTATCAGAGGATACACACATTCAATACCACATATCAGTGCTCAGCCCACAACTGGCTGACAGTGCCTGCAACACTCCATATAACACACCAGTATACACCAGTAGTTGGCACACTGTTTGGGATACAATGCACAACCATGCCCCGGGGGTATATATCAAGCTAATGCATGAAGAAATATGTCATCCAATGCAATGAATGTCATGTACATTTACAGTATTACCGGTAAACCACCCTAGTCTTTGATGCCATACCCCTACCTAACATATGTGCATGGTTGTTAATATAGCTGGCATACTGCTATAACAGAGTATACATGTTGCTAGGTACACACACATACCCTGTAACACACATGTCATTGTGGGCATGGTACAGGCATCATTAAACACACATCAGACATACATACATACAACACACAGATGTATGCCGACACAGATGAGCATTATTTGTGTACCTTATAATACTGTGTGCCCCTACTTACAGATACCTATGCCTGTGGTATGTAATCTGTGCAGACTACAGGAAACACACAAGACAGTGTTACCAGGGACTGTGACTATACAACATACTGTGCTGTTTAGGCCTACAGCTTCAGGTAGTACAACAGTTCATATGTGAGCTGAAGTCACCAGAAGTACCACTTACTGAGCATACATGTATTGCTTCAGCCTACATTGGGACACCACAGTCGTACACAAGGAACTATGTCACAACAATTGCCATCCTAGTATGTCTGCATCCCAATAAATGACACATCTTTCTCCGGCCTCACACCTAGGACACAAACTACTATGACAGACACAACCTCACACTAAGCTATCACACCTTTACAAACCTTGCACATAGTCACTGTCACACTCATTCCACCTCACATAGCAGGTATTGCACTGAGTACATGTGTGTGTGCATTGTGTCATAGGTAGGTAATACGCTATTGGCCCTAGGACCTAGAGCAGCCTAGCCATATGCTACCCTGGCCTTTGACACACATGTAATGTGATTTCACTTGCCCCTGTCAACCGGATACACAGAGGTGACTCCCAAGGCATATTACCTATCTCCAAAACAATCATCAGGGGTATGTATGACATCTGCTAATGAGGAGCCTTGTTTGTTCATGCTGGGTGGTTTAGTCCAGAGTATGGCATTTTTGTGGATAGGAACCTGTACCTCCAGCATGTGCTGTTTACTGAGGTGACAAGGATTAGGGCCCTAAGTCATGTAGCCCAGAGGGATTGTGAGGTGTTGTCACAGTGGCTGGCCGACTGCTATGGGTATGACATACCTCTGTATGTCCGGCAGTGGTAACCTCTGGGTGGGCGGTATGCAACGCACTCTAGCTGTGGTTTGTGAGTCAGTCTGCATAGGGCATCTGTTTGAGGGCAGTATTACTCTTTGTTAGGTATGTCTGTGGCTTTTCCACTTGCTGTAGTTGTCATGTGAGGTACATACCATATGGGGCATTGTGATGAGTAGAGGGGAACACTGACCTATATTTCCCTAGATGACACACCTTTCGTGATGACACGTACCATGTAGACAGATTACATTACTACTGTTGTCACTGTGATTATCAAAGCAGAGCCTACTGTCCACCTGTGTCCTGTGTACCCTTCTGACACCATCAGTGTTAGGCAGGCTACCACCTATGTGGAAGTTACTGCGTAAGGTGTTTTGGAATGGGGTATGGCACTGCGGTATCAACACTGGTGTTCAGTCCATGCCTTGGACAACAGGCATCTGTTGCAGTACATATGACCCCGTGTCTCCCTCACTCTCTCTCATATATTTATATATATATATATATATATATATATATATATATATATATATATATATATAGATATATATATACACACACACATACATACATATATACATATCTATCCATATCTATCCATATCTATCCATACATATCCATACATATCTATATATATCTATATATATCTATATATACCTACATATATCCATATATATCCATATATATCTATATATATCTATATATATCCATATATATCCATATATATCTATATTTATCCATATATATCCATATATATCTAAATATATCCATATATATATCTATATATCTATACACACATATATATGTATATATACATGTATATATACACATACATGTAAACATCCATTGCTGTACATATAGCTGCACATATAGGCACATATACTGCCCACCTTTCATGGTGGGGATGTCAATTATGCAACAGTTGTGAGACATACGGTTATGTAATACTATTGCACAATGTTGTGCAGAATGCATTCTGCTGTCCTTAGTCCGTATAGCTGTTTCAGGCCTCACTGCCTGTAGCTCAGTCCCACAGCATTTAACATCACATGACATATACCAGCACTGCTTGCTTTCTGCAATGCCACACACACTACAACCTACATACATACGTGTACATAACAGCCTTCACCAACATACGTATGTCCAGCCTTCACTAACAGTTGCAGTATGTCCCTTGCCCTATGCAAATGTGTATGTACATATAGATACGGACTGCTGCCACATATGGATGATTCACTGTATGTAGAGTACCCTTCAGACACATCTTTTGGATGTCACCAAATACATATCTGTTACATACCTTACCTTTGTATTCCTCACCTCCGTCTGTTGTAGGTGTTGTTTTTTTTATTTTTTATTTTTTATTTATTTATTTTTTTTATTTTATTTTTTTTTTTGGTTTTGTTTCCTCTATGTGTTGCTGTTTGTTTTCATCGCCTGTCTCCTTCTGCCTGTTTGTGTCTGTTTGTCTCTGTCTGTCTCTCTCACTCGTGCTCTCTCTCTCTCCCAGTTATTGCAATGATATTATTGCAAGTGTGGACAGCAGATACACGCTGCTTTTCTAGGTATCTGCACATGTGCATGTGATGGCCTCTGCACCAATTGGTGCCCACCATTTAGTAATTGCATGCAGCCTGCTGTGTGGTAATTGCAGTTCTCACTGTGATTTCAGGACACTGCTATAAAATGATAGGTTAGGTAGGCATAGCCCTTTCAGTTTTGCAAGGTGGGGACCATGCTTGTTTGCTGTGGACACTGTTGTCTCAGTCTGAAGGTTGGTATATGTCTCATATCTGAAGCTGGGTTGTAGCCAGTGAAATGCATGTTGTACTAAAACCTGACTGTTGCTTCTTCCAGTACACTCTTCTCAGTGTGTAGGATTACTCACACCTCCTAATGCTAACACTGGATACATGGGAGTATGTACTTTCTTTTTGAATTAGAGAATTAACTGGCATACAACAGTAGTTACTGCAATGTATTCCTATGGCTTTCCTATTTTCCCTTTACATTCACTCATTGTAATGCATGTTATATTTCTTTCAGCACCAAGTTATTGTATATCAGCTGTGATGTAGTGGTACTTCATGCAGACTGGTGAGTCCAAGGTCCCGGGTTTAAGACTGACAAGGTTTTTTATTTTGCTGCTGAGCAGTACAAGGGCCTTGTCATACAGAGTGACTAAGGCACTTTTAAGAAGTTGTAAGCAGGTTTGCATGGGTTTGCGCAACTTAGCTTAGCTTATTTTATTTTAGCAATACTAAGCCAAGCTTGGCTTAGCTTATCATATCTTAGCAATGCTAAGCTAAGCGCACACATGCGCACACTGGTGCAAACCCGCTTACTACTGTTTACAAGTGCTCACTCCCGCTAACCCCCTGCACTCATTTCTTTGACAGAAAAGTAAATGGGGAGATAGGAATGTGGTGATAAAGGGTGCACAAAGAGGGGAAGACAGTAGGGAAACCAGCTCGGGATGTACAGGATGGGTGTGGAGAGGGTCCATAGCTGCCCATTTCTTTATCAGCAACAGCTGTGCATATGCAACACATTAGGAGGGATATTTGAAACCTTCCACCCCTGAGAGAGGGGTGAGGACAATACTGTTTGTGAACTGCTACACTGTCATTAGTACGTTACTCACTTCTGAACAGTTTGTGGTTTGTTTGTGTTGACATTAGCAGAGTCTGCTCAGGACAACTGGACATATTTCCCTACTGTGTATGCCTACCTACACCCTTGGTTGTGCCTGACTACACGGGTATATAGTACCTTTGGGTAGGGGTGCAGAAGTGCAGAGTGCATTATTTATTATCGTGTGATGTTTATCTTACTGAACATGCAGAGTTGCTGTGTACCTGTAAGTCTATAAAGGCTAGTAGTCTGTCTGAGTAGCTCCCACCTGTGGACATATCCAGATGGTAGACAGAGGTCAGTCTAGTATTCTTTGACTGTGCACCACAGCAGTCTTTTCAGCACCTGAACAATGGCATTGTCACAGGTGGTTGCTAGTAGTACATGGCTACATCCTTTGATATTTCTGTGTTGTACTTCTACATAAGGGCATGCTTGTGGGATTCATTTTACAGCTATTTGCAGAGTGTGTAGCAGCAGACAAGCTGATATGCCTGTGTGTTTCCGACTCTTCCAGGCCTCAGATGCTCTCAAGTATATATTTGAACAGCCTCAGGGAAAGGTACATATAACTGGGATACACCTGTGATATATTTCAGGCATTTTGCAGTTCAGACTTTTGGGGATTCAGAGCATATGTATTACTACACCTTTTCTGACGTGCAAGTAGTGTCTACTCTCACTTATTGACATTTATCATTAAGTGAGATTCCCCACCTTTCTGCCTACTGTTAGTACATTTCACAGGGAGTCAGAGGGGCACAGCTAACATTTGTTTACAAATCAGGGTCATCACTGTAGAGCAGTCACTGTTGGGAGGTCTGGCCTGTGACCTATGCAAATATGCCAGTGTTTATCCTGCTCTGATACTGTGTGGGGTTTGTAAGGTGCTACTGTAACATTATTCCCTACTAGCATGGCTGATTCTCTTTTCACAGTCATGTCATGCAATTCCACAACACCTGCTGGTTAAGGCCCACAGAACAAGATTTGTGTTATGCCATTCCTATTTTCCCTTTACATTCACTCATGGTAATGCATGATATATTGCTTTCAGCACTAAGTTATTGTATAGCTGCTGTGGTGTAGTGGTACTTCATGCAGACTGATGAGTCCAAGGTCCCGGGTTCGAGACTGACAAGGGTATTTTATTTTGCTGCTGAGCAGTACAAGGGCCTTGTCATACAGAGTGACTAAGGCACTTTTAAGCAGTTGTAAGCCGGTTTGCATGGGTTTGCGCGATGCTTAGCAATGCTTAGCTAAGCGCACACAAGCTTACACTCGCGCACCCCCGCTAACTACTGCTTAAAAGTGCTTACTCCTAACCCAGCTAATTTCTTTTAAAGAAAAGAAAATGGGGAGATAGGAAAGTGGTGAAAAAGGGGGCACAAAGAGGGAAAGACAGTAGGGAAACTAGCTCGGGATGTGCAGGATGGGTGTAGGGAAGGTCCATAGCTGCCGATTTCTTTACCAGCAACAGCTTTGCATATGTTTGAAATTTGGTGTGAAATTTGAAACCTTCCAGCGCACACAAGCTTACACTCGCGCACCCCCACTAACTACTGCTTAAAAGTGCTTACTCCCGCTAACCCCTGCGCTAATTTCTTTTAAAGAAAAGAAAATGGGGAGATAGGAAAGTGGTGAAAAAGGGGGCACAAAGAGGGAAAGACAGTAGGGAAACTAGCTTGGGATGTGCAGGTTGGGTGTATGGAAGGTCCATAGCTGCCGATTTCTTTACCAGCAACAGCTTTGCATATGTTTGAAATTTGGTGTGAAATTTGAAACCTTCCACCCCTAAGAGAGGGGTGAGGACAACAAAATATGTTATACTGCCAATTAGAATTATCACTTTACATGTCCAGTGGACATGTGTGCGAATTGGGCAGCTATGTATGGGGCGTAATTTTTTTGTGGGAACAGATTGCCCTTTTTTTATTTTTTTTTTCAGGTGAGAGTGGAATGTGAGGTAGAGGAAGTAGGTATATTTGGGAAGGTAGGTTGGGGAGGTAAACAGACAAGACAAACAAGACGCATACAGGGGCAGAGTTTGACACATGGGGTGGGTGAACACAATTGACGGGAAAGGATGTTTGGAAATCGCAAGCCCATTAGCCCACAGATGGTAACAGTGGAACTGAGATCCCCACCCATGGGCAGTCACCACTGCACCTTCACAGCCCCAAGGGTGGCTGTGCTGAGGGCTGTGTAGGACGGGCAGGCTCACCTGAGAGATGTGCCACTCTCGCCTCGAGCTGGCATAGGGGATCAGCGACTGAAGGCTGGATCTCCCTATGCACCACAGCCTGGACCCTAGCAAGGGTGACAGGTGGCCCTCCTCCGCCCACGCTTGCACGGGGTGGACAAGCCCCATCTCCTGCAGCGCTTCCACCTGAAGGTGGCACAGGACCAACGGAGGAGGCGAAGGGAGCCCGGGCTGGGCACCAGAGCTGCTGGTGCCAGGTGCACTCGCCAACTGAGGAGGGACAGGTGGGTCCGCTGGAACCGGCCTTCTCATGCATTCTGTGATTAGGTGTGTTTAATTACAACATAAACAACAGCATTGCAGATTAGTTGTAACAGCATGCAGTAATATTCCCATTAACCCAACACACCAAGGTTCCAACAGTTGAACAGCAAGCATAACACATGCATATATTAAACGACAGTGGATATTCCAACAGCATGCAGGGATGTTTGGTAGCAACAGGCCACCATGAACATGGTGTTTGAACAGGGCACATGCATCAACATCAATGCAAATATTTATAAAACAATAGGACATATGTCCCAACAAATATTTAAGGTTATCCATACCCATTGAGGTATGGAATTGCATGGTTTATGCACATACGGTAGGGTGTAGAAAAAACCTCGATTAACATCTTATAATGACCTTTTAGTCTACACTACATTCCCAGTGACTGCAAGTGTATATCCCCTACCTGTATTATTACACTTGCCACCATACATTAGGTTGTCTCATGGGTTTGGCTAGTTCAATATATGCCTGACCTATATCTGACATACTAACTGTCCAGGATGCAGATGTTACTGCTACATATTTCTTGTTTGCATTTATATTTCTTTATCTACATATCTGGGATGTTTTCACATGACATTTTCACTTCAATTTGTACAGAACCCTGCATTTCTTAACACACATTCACATTTCTGGTGAATAATTACATGCTACATGTGTGCCAGGTTTACTTATTCATGCCAGCCAGTAACTGACTATTGTGGACTGTATATATGTTTCACAACTACTAGCACTTCCATCACCAACTTTATATGGGACTGCATAACTCTGGGTTGCCAGCACATTTTCAAACAGTACTGTTTGTATAATGCAAGGGTACAACAACATTCCAGGCTCTGTGACACAGACACACTCTGGGTTTTAGACCTTTATTAATGACATTGCACACTTTTCCACAGGCTCACTCCTTTATTTGTTTTAACAGTGTTTATGGCAGACATGTTCAAGACATATTATACCTTTATTAATAGGTTAGAACAATCTTTTTTCTCTCACTCACTTATGGTATATGACAGTGCCTGCAGAGATATTATTCCAGACATATGCTACCTTTCTTAATGGATTACTACACTCTTTTTCTGCCTCTCTGATGTTTTTATCTAACAGTACATGCAGAGGACTTAATCAGGCAATTCTATGGCTGTTTTATTGGACTACAACACTTTCTTTCATGCTCTCTCCCATATTTTATATAACAATACATGCAGAATAATCACTAACCTGCCTGGTGGTGCAGCCTTAGCAGCCTATCAGCATAGGCTTGCTGATTCGTAGCATGATCACCTGCAGCTGTAAAGTAAATGAAGGTATATTGAGACATACCTATCTGTTATACATACTCCATTATCAATTCTTACATACTGCATTCCATGACTACATACTCAGTTGTGGGGCATTCTGCATCCCACGGGGCTCCTGTATCCACTGGTTTAGGTGGTCCTACTTTCATCTCTTCAGGTCTGCATGGTGGTGATGGACCTGCTCACCAGTCTGGTACGTGTGTGGCACTGGTGAGGTCACGAGCTAACCAGTTCCAAGCCTCTGCCTTGTACTCCATCCTTGGAACTGGCCCTGCAGGAGTCTTGACTCGTGATGGTGGACAAGGAGCCAAACCATGTATTTGGACTCCTCGATGCCCCAACGTTGCGCTCGGAAGCGTAAATCCTCTCCTGCACCTGCCATTCTGACTGCAAATGTGAGCTACAATCAGTTATGGTGAGTATTCCCGCCTATGGGGCTTAAATATGCCACATTTCCCGCAGTTTTTTGTGATTGGCCATTTTGTAAAATTCTCGGCTGACTGTAGACCTGCTTAGTAATGGTTAAACTACCATTCGTAAGTTTATGAATATTAATAGTGGCTGCTTCCCCTATATTGTCATGGCTTAGTGGTTCTGTACTTTGATTATGATGCACAGGGTCCTGGGTTCGAACCTTGTCATTCTTTTATTTTAATACTGTCTAGACAGGCTAGGGGGTGTGGCTGCATTTAAGCAACTTAGCTCTATGTTGCTCCACGGTGCCCTACAGTGCCCTGGTTGGCGCGGCGAGCACGTCCATGCAAACACATTGCGCTGGGTAAAGCGCTTTTAAACTTTGGGCAACTCTATTGCACTGGGTAAAGCACTATTAAACTATGGGCAACTCTGATTAGCTGGGTAAAGCGCTTTTAAACTTTGGGCAACTCTATTGCACTGGGTAAAGCACTATTAAACTATGGGCAACTCTGATTAGCTGGGTAAAGTGCTATTAAACTATGGGCACCTGTGTTTAGCTGTGTAAAGCGTTGTTGAACAGCAGGCTATTATATATTTGGGTCTTTTAAAAATATTTAGTTTGTTCACTGATACATTGGCCATGCCACTGCTTTTAATAAAATATTAATCATATATGTCTGGTATTATTTCAAATACTGATTTAAAACATAAATAAGAAGGGGAGTGGTGGGATTTGAACCGTGAATGCCTTCTCTGTGTGCATACACTCTCCTATTACGCTATTGCAATTTGGTGTGATTGGCATAAACATTCTTTCTTATGCTCTTCCATGTCAGAATTGCTAAATCTAGCTAAGCAATGGGCACACCCTCGCACACACGCGCAAATACGGGCAGCTATATCGTGGATTTAAAAATATATATATATAATTATTTACTTTATATAAGTGTGATAGGGGTTTAAAGTGTCAGGGAGTGTGGTGTTGGATGCAAGTACATTTGAGCGAACTCGCTCTTGTGTGTTGACATTATGCTTTTTAAAACCTTGCAGGGGCGTACACATTTAGACTGCTCGGCAGTCGGACACGCCCCCTGCTTTCCTACTCAGTCCGTGTAAGAGTTACGGTTGAGTCAGCGTGCCCTCATGAATATTCATGGCACGCTGACATCAAACCGTTCAACTGCAGCCTCCGAGTAAGACTTATTAAGTCTTACACGGAGGATTAGTGAATCCGGGTGTATGTGTATATAGTCAGTTAGATATGTTAATTGTTGCATATGTCTTATATTATTATACATATATTTTTTATACTCGACATATGTTTGCAAGACATTTTTATAAATGTTTTTATAAATATTTGTAAGATATTTTTATATTTAGAGTGTATTTTCATTAAGGTGTAGTCATGTGTTAATGTGTTGTAAATTGATTGGAGGGATAGTACTATAAATTTATTTATTTAACATTTGTTGACCGGGAAAGTCCAACTAGGTTCCACAGATCCTGTTTTCAGTGGAGGCCCGGGGAGAAATGCTCCAGAAGCATGTCTTTAGAACGTGGGACGAAACCAGAGTACCCAGAGGAAACCCACGCGAATGCAGGGAGAACATGCAAACTCCACACAGAAGGCACCCCAGCTGAGAATTGAACCGGAGAATCTCTTGCGGGGAGGTGACAGCATTAACCGCTGCACTACTGTATTGCAACAATGGATTATGGTCTGGTGAAGCTTATGTGAAAGCGCTAACCATTGTTTGAATAAATACGTTTTTATTTGAATTATTATCTGCGTGGTCAGTCTGAGAGCCCTGGAATTTACTTGCACTGTTGTTCGATATTTTTATTTGGGCTACTTGGCGTTTACTCTTCTTGGTGTAGCTTTTGTTTTGTACATTTATTTTTATTTATTTATTTATATTCTTAAAAAAATTCACAGTGGTGCAAGAGGTATTCAGCAGCATTTAAGTTAATAGCATTATTAATGCTAATTAATAGCATTATTTTATTGTCAATATTAAAATAAGAACAGCAAAGTACTTACATTAACATTTGCAATGTTTACATTATTGACTTCCCTGTACTTTTGTCATACTCTAAATTCTTCATCACTAAGAGCATAGGGTATATTTTCTGTGCAGAACTTCATATAATTAACTCACTTCAAATATTATTATGTATAACTTCACATATTTTTCTTTCTCTATAGGGGTAACAATCCCCAGTTCATAATATTTTACAATCTCTTCCCACTGCTTCCACTTTATTCAGTCCTCCTTGACAACTGTACACTTTTATAACTCTTCTCATAAGATGCAGAGTACCTGTTGTTAATACTATATTGTAATCAGTTGTTTTCTATTGCATAGTCATAAACAATTTAGTCACTGATGCTAACACAATCCTATCAATTTCTTGTCTTTTTGTGCAGCCTGATGGTTTCCTTTTATGACCAAAAAAGAAAAAGACCAAGATATATCAGTTTTCATTTGTATATTCCTTCTAATTTCCTGTATATCATAATCATATATAACCATACATATTTTATCTTTACTCATTTGAAAACATATATATACTGAGTTTGGATCTTGAACATATCATCTCAGAACAGCAGTGTTATCTTTCATGTTTTCCTTCTAAAACCTTTATTAATAGGCCACATATGACATAATCTCATTTGTTGGTTACAAATACCTATATATATATATATATATATATATATATATATATATATATATATATATATATGTATATATATATATTTTTTTTTTCCATCTGCTCCATGTTTCCCCATTTTCGTTGAGTGTCCTTCATTTTCCATCTTTTGTCTACTTTTCATAAACTTACATTTTGATTTTATGAAATCCACATGGATTAGTCTTCTTCTTCCTTTAATATTCCTGTTCCATTTGTTCCATAAGATTTGCTGTTTATTTTTGTATTTATTCCATTTATTTCTCTTAACTGTTGCTAATTTCCAATCATCTATCCAATCACTCTAAACGCCTTCCCATTACCTTCCTTCTTCATCATTAATTTTATTCCCAATGGATTTTCTAAATTCATTTCCTTCACTGTTGGTCCAGATCCACCATTAAATACATTAAAAGCTGCAATCCATGACATGCCATGAAGCACAGTACTTTATTTTATTTATTTACATTTGTTACCTGGGTAAGTAAGATGATACAAAGGACCATTTTCAGAAGCAGAAATAGAAAAGATTACTGCACCATTAAATTAAGAGTGAAATAATCGTAATAATAGAAGACTGATTTAAATGATCAAGCATAAATTACATTGGCAATACTTACAATACATAGCAGTAATAATTATTATTATTATAAGTATAAATATGTGAATTTACAATCCACAACCATTTTTCCCATTTTTTGCACATGGGGTCTGGGTGTCACATCAACATTGCCCATCATCAAGAGCCAGTGTTCACACCAGTGGTGGCCAGCCCTGCAACAGCTGTTTTACCAAACCACATACATGCACATGCACTCACAACTATAGCCAGTTTAGGGTATACATTCAACCTACTGCATGTCTTTGAAATGTGGTAAGAAACTACAGCACCTTGCAAATATGACCACAGGGAGGAGGTAGGGTACAGATTTCACCTCAGCTGAGAAATGAACCAGATGAGCTGGACAGAGTTGTGTTTATCTCATCCGGAACTTCTTTTTCTGTGATAATTTCAAAGAAAAATAGAGATAGTCTCAGCAGTTATGTAATGGCTGTATTGGTGATGGTGTGGCAATATTGGTGAAGTCAACTGACTGTTTTGAGGTAGAGTTGTTAGATTGTATTTAACTCCTTGTGGAGTGTGTGGATCTAAGAGCTGTGTCTTATTTTTCATTTTAAATATGTTATTTACAGACAGTGTTTTCACTGTATTCAAAAACATTTTGGGCTATGAATTTGAAATAATTGAACATTTCTGCAGTAGTTAGCTTTGAGCACACTACTGCTAATTTGTGCCTGCTTTCTAAGATTAAGGTGATGCAGGTGTTTCTTGGTATTGTAAGTGTCCAATGTCCTCTGTCTTCATGGTGTTTCCCCAATTTTTAACAGTTGAGTGATTTGAGATGTTAGCTGGAATACTTTTGTTAGTTCTCAGTCCTCTGGCTTTTAGTGGCTATAGTGTGTTCTATATGTGGTCAAGGGAAGTAAGGATTATGGAAAGGTTTGCCTCGGGGCATGTGAAGGCACAAAGTGGCAAAAGTGGTAAAACAGTTCAGTTTAAGGGAAAATCATTTGTTTTCTGCTCTTCTTGTACTATGCATACCTTTTATGAATTTCTTTATTTTTCAATATTTTCAATTATGTTATTATCACAGGGCATTGGTGAATGGCTACATATATAAATAACTGATGATGAAAGGTAAAGGTGTTGCATTAATTTACCCAAGTCATTTCACATTAGTACCACATACCAACCCCACCCTATTTGCATCTGCAGAACTTGTTGTAGCTTTCCTACAACTGAATAAAAGCAAAAAGCTCTGCATCATTGGAATCTATATCCCACCAGGCAATAATATACCCATCCTAGAACAAATCATTGCCTGGACTTCAAGAACCTTTGCCAGTGACACAATTATCCTTGTAGATGTCAACATAGATTGGACAGAAGTCACAAAAAATCAACACTCAATAAATATAAATCTATTCAATTATACCCAGCTTATCAATGAAGTAACTAGATCCAACAAAACAATAACTAGTGGTTTCATCAGAGACTGGATAGTAGTCTCACACCCAAAGTAGTTTCAGCAGGGACTGTACCTCAGACCATAAGTCATCACCTCTCAGCATACATAATACGTAAATCCACCCTAGCCCCCAGCCAACACCACTACAGACTAACTAGAGATATCTCCAGTTGTAACCAAACAACTCTAAATAACACCCTGGTACAAGTAAACTGGAGCATTCTCAAAGTCCTCCCACTAGATGATATTCTAAACAATCTAGCCCCCATATGGCAAAAAAAGAATTAAAAACAACAATGCTACCTGACTTACTTATCCCACAAAAGATGTCTAAAAGAGACAAATGTTGGAAGCTTTGGCAAAGAAACAAAGACCCCCAATACTTCCTACAATTCAAACAACTTTGTAATCAAGCAAAACCTGCAGTAGTAAAAGACAGTTCTATCTATCTAACCAAAAATGCCATAAACAAAACCCAAGAAATTCTGGAATACAATCCCAACCCTCCTTAGCTCAGTATCCAGTAACAGCCCCTGCCCTGACCCAGACAAATCCCCAACAGTAATTGCCACAATATTCAACTCACATTTTATAGACTCCATTGCTAAACTTACAGGAAATTTCCCACAAATAAATATCACAGCACACTCACCAAATATAATCTCCAGACCACACTTTACCTTCTCCCCATCCTTACCTTAACTATATTGAACCTACTCCTTAAACTCAAACCATGCACTAATGTGCCTGATAACCTACCCCCAACATACCTACAGATGCCAGCAAAGTCTATAGCTTATCCAGTTAGCATACTTATCAAGAGATCTCCCCAAGAACAGCAAGTGCCCACTACCTGTTAAAAAGCTTATACTCTCCCACTACATAAAGGTGGACAAAACATAGATATCACCAATTTCCAACCCATAGCAATCATTTCCACCAGTGAAGTCCAAAAACTAACCCAAGTCACCTTCTCATCCACAGAAACATGGATGAACAACAATCACCTAGCTCTAAATGCTAACAAAACCAAACTCCTATTCACCTCTAAAAGATCCACTCCATAAACAGGTCAGAATTTGCTATTCAGTCTCAGGACAGCACTGCCACCAAAGTAGTGCCCCACACTAATCTACTTGAAGTTACTGTCGATGAAACTCTCTCCTTTGACCTTCATATCCTAAACAACATCAGAAAGACCCACCAAAAGTTAGGTCTGCTTTAGAGACACATAACTTACCTCAGCCACTCAGCCAAAAAAAACTTAGCATCCTCCTTTCCTTTAACATCTCTACTATATGGTGCCCCCTGCTCACAGGCATTCAACTCTCTCTAAAAAACAAACTCGAATCTTGTTACAATAAAGTAGTAAAGTTTGTCAACAATGCTACACATAACTCCCATCACTGTATATCCTTCAAAACCTCGATTGGCTTGAACTACCTCACTTCCTAACTTACCTGCAACTCACCACTACACATAAAATCATAACTAAACCAGAAGATTTCCCATCTCTAGCCTCAGTAATGTCCCCCTACAACCCCACTAGATACCTCTGATCAGAAAATAAATACCTCTATTAGAAGTTCAATCACATGGCATTATACCACCTTCATGGAAATACTCTTTGATTTTACCTATCATAAAAGCTAACAAAGACCCACAAATTTGTAGTTCTTATAGACCCATATCATTATTAAATAATGAATATAAAATTCCAGCAATCAAAAAGCAAATGATGCTAGTAAACAATTCCTCCAGCAATGAATCCAAGTTAAAAAAACAAGTAGATGAGGCTCCAGACCACAGCTGTACAACACATAAAAAGGTTTATTAAAATATCAGCCAAGTACCAGGTGAGTGCTTTCGTGGCCTAACCCACTTCATTAGACAATACAAGAATGCTGCTCTACAAAATTTATACTCAGTACATCAATTAATTATGCAAAACATCCTTGTCCTTCAGACAGATTTAAAGTCACATAGTAGTAAATAAAAATCACTACATAAAAGGCAAATCAAACCACATATCTAAATACTGCCCTACATGTTTTTAATAAGAAGGGAAATGTAAAATCGGATAAACACCATATTATTGGTGCAATTTCAGATTCTCTTGATTATCTAGGAATAATACTATGTAAATCCACAGAAAACACAATTGAATATAATTATAAAAATATTATAAACTTAATAAATAAGCCCACAAATAGCGAGAACAAAATTTTCATCACCTTTGAAGACAGGATACATTTAATAAAAATGATACATTTACCAAAAATACTCTACATAGCTCTAGTTCTTAACTTTTCTTATACATAGCAATGCATTAAAGATATAAATAGATTACTAATTAAACTCCTTTGGTTCCCCAAAAGAAACAGAATAGCTTTTCTACATCACATTAGATCTTAGGAGCAAGAAGGAATCAAATTCCCGGATATTGAAACATATATTAATGCATCCATATTTAAGGTTATTTTAAACTGGGTTAATGCAAAGTATCACTGTAGTTGGAAAGTATTGCACCTAACCATACTTTGCATCTTTTGGCTTTTCCTGGTTAGGGGTCGCCACAGCAGAACTCTGGTCCGCTAATGATTGGTAGTGGATTTTTACATACCGGGTTACCTGCCCTGATGTACAACCTTCAACAAAGGCATGCCCCATTCACATATGCCTCCACACAGAAGATGCTCTAGCTGAGAATCGAACAGGACAACGTCTTGCTATGAGGCGACAACGCTACCGCAGCACCTGAAAATGTCTTGTTAGCCAAACTTCCATTGAATAATTATTCTAATAAGTTATAGTACTTCTTATGCCATATTACCCAACGCAATATTGCCAAACCCACAAAATTAAATTAATTAAATCACTATTTTAATTTCTTTAGAAAATTTGCTAACTCTAATGCTGATATTAAGACTTGGTTTGAACTGTTAACCTCGTTTAAAATTACAAGAAACTTTCCCAATAAAATACATCTCAATGTTCTAAATAGCTGGGAATCCAAGAACTTCATATGTTGGTATCAATGCATAAATGATGATAACATTTTAGACTCTCAGTTTCTTATAAAAGAGAATGATTTGCTTCCTCAAAACTGGTTAATTCTACAAAGTATCTTAACTTATTCTCAAAATTTATGTATAATACCAAAAAACGTATCTTAACAAGAAAGATCAAAGATGATAACTGGTTAATTCTACAAAGTATCTTAACTTATTCTCAAAATGTATGTATAATACCAAAAAACGTATCTTAACAAGAAAGATCAAAGATGATAACTCTCATGTGTGAATTTTTACATAATAGCCTCACTACAAATAACATTATTTTCAAATTATATAATATGTTAATTGTTTATAAGACTATTATAAATCAAAGTTACTGGAACTTTATGTTCAAGGGCTGTTCTTTTAATTTCTTACATGATAAAAAAAAACAAAAAAAATTGGTATCCATCAAGCTTACTTTAGGGTCATTACTGGAGTATTTTTGCTTGGTAATATCTCCATAGGGCATTTCGGAGACCAAATAAGATAGTTAAAATCAATAATAGTTCTAACGCATCCTGCTGGAGATGTACAGAACATACCAAAGCTGATTGGGTACATATTTTTTATGATTGTCCTAAATTAAAGGGTTATTGGAACAGCATAGATGATTTTCTCAAAGCATTATTCACTGATTCATTTTTATTGTCCAAATCATTAGTTCTTTTCAGTGTGAATGAAGGTTACTTTTTGAATAAGAATAATTCATATTTACTATGGTCAGTACTTGCTATCGCTAGAAAATGCATTACCGGAAGATGGAACACTAGCTGCCCACCTTCTGTTGAGGATTTCTTGTCTTCAGCGAAAGACCTGGCAAGCAAAGAAACTAAGACCAAAGAACTTAGAATCTATCCAAAGGCATTTGTTAATAATCCTTGGATAAATGTTTTAGCACTTAATGAGACGGTGCAAATGGACCATAGCTCTTTCTGAATTGATACTTATACTAAAGAACTTGTGCATCTTAACTGTGATCTGCATTTTTGCTTAAGGCCTATGTATATACTGTAAATAGTTTTTACTTTTTTTGTTAATATTTTGTCTTAAGAATGAGAATACTGTTTTTCATTTGTCTTTTATTTTTCATGGAATATTTAATAAAATATTTGAATAAAAAAAAGAAAATAAATATCTTCTAAAGGTAGAATTACCCAACCTTACAGCAGGCCGAGCTCTTTACTCTATTCCTATAGTCAAGGTGTGGAATTCCTTACCCACCACAATCAGAACCATTTCTAGCCACACCATTTTCAAGAAGTTTCTGCAAGAATACCTGTCCAAACTATGGCTCTGTATATGCTCAAATAATTCTTCCAGCATTACATGAAACTAGAAACCTCTTCTAACAACTTTAACACTTTCAAATATCTCTATTTACTTATTTAACTCTTCTCCCTCTCAGTTTTATGCATCTTCAGCTACAAGATGAAATTTAAAGAAAAGAAAGCCTAATTCTAATTGTATATCAACATTATACATGTACCTGGATGTAAATCACTGTCATTTTTGTATTTTGGATAATGTTGCTTACTAGTAACTTGAATCTGTTAACAGTCATTATGTAAGTTTATCTCATCAATGTATATGTAATATGTGGAGCTTTTCTCCCTGGGCCTCCACTGAAAATGGGAAATCCTAGGCCCAGTGGACTATCCCTGAAAACAAATGCAAAAAATAAATAAATAAAATTAGTATTTTAACAGTATTAGTACTGCTAGTCATAAAATCATCATGTCTGGAGAGTTAACAGCATTCCTAGATATTATCCACAATTATGTAGACGTGATAAATGCTTCAAACAACAAGTCAAAGCCCCATGCAGTTCATAAAAGGAAATTAGATAATTTACCCCTCTATACATGAATGAAGCCAGGTATGAAGTGATCTACAGCATGGTGTGTGATGCATAAACATAAGATTCACAGAGCACATTGGGGAGGGGCTGTCACATTCTTGCCTTCCGTTCACCTGCTGCATTACCATAAGAACACAATACCACCCCCCCCCTTGGTTTTCTGTTTAACCCAAGGTATTATTGCATAATATGTACACTACAAAACCAGGCAAAAACCACCTGCTTTGCAACTGTTACTGACTGAAATAGATTGCTTTCAGATAAGCCTGAAATACCAGTACCTCAGATTTTTCAAACCCAGGCTTCAGGGTCATTCATGTATCACTTATAGATGCCCTCGTATGCATCATGCTCTCTTCAGTGCTACTCATTTCTTTGTAAATCTGATGTTAAGGTGTCTCTGAACCTAAGGTGTTCAATAACTTGCTTTTTTAATTGGAGTTATAGTGCATGTGAAATTTTGACTATTTTGAAAGATATTCATGTTTAATGCATTTCTGTATTTTTGTGTAACTGTGTGTTGTCTTTTTGTAATCAAGGCCTAAATAAAATTTGAAATAGTCTATATGTACTGTACTCCAACGTGACTATAAAATTAAGTAACGAAATAAACTCACTCTTATAGGTGAGATTCATTTTGTTAAACTAACTGAGGCCCCTGATCTTCTTTAGAGAGTTTTGTCATGGCTAATGTAACTAAACTCTCACAGCATATTATTTCACAAGGGCTGACTCCTTTAATGCCTTAATCTTGCTATGGATAAAATTATTCAATTAATCTTGTTGGAATCCCTACCAAATGCTACTCCAGCTGGAACCCTCAAGGTTGTTAATTCTGCTGAGGCCCCCAAACGTATGCTGTGCCAGACTGCCTTTCCACCAGTATACTAATGCTTATATCATCTAGCCTCATGGTGAATACAAAGCTAAACCAGAGATGGATCTCTATAATGCATGTAATACCTCAGGTAAAGCAAGAGGAAGAAAATGCTTTGTCCCGCTTAGCTAAGGTAGAATTAGAGGCCAAAATCTGACCACACCATAAAAACATAGAAATGGCAAATTACTTCATGAAATTTAAAGATGAAATTCATTATAAAAATGGGCTTCCAAAAATCCAAAATACTAAAAACATGGCTGCAGTAAACCTGTGCCTTACCCCAGGTGAAATCAACAGTGCCAACATCTGATAACAATGCACTGCAGGGGGACAAGTGTCCCTCCTCCTGTATCCTTCATATGAAGGTTGCTTCTTCCTATACCTACCCTATGTAAATACTACAATTCCAAGGCTGCAGACCATCAAGGTTGAGGAAGCACTTTGTCTCAGAGCAAAACTGAGTTTCAAGATTCTGAGGCCTTAAAGTCACCATATTCATTAATACATATTATTATATTCATATATGCACATGTACCATTTCTTTCAGTTTTTCTCCAGCACAGCAAATAAAGCTTATGTTTCTTTAAGGTGGTCAGTTATTAATAAATTTCATACATTTTGGAGTCAAACATAACTAAAAGGTAAAGTGCTAAACTGTCTAATGCATAGCTAATTTCTAGACACTCCAGACCACTCTGTCCATGATTGCACAGCTTTGCTCATTGAAATTCATATGGCTTGACCTGCTAGTCTTGCATACTCAGCATTCATAGCCTCACAATTCTGGCTACTGCATCACTCCTTATATAAGGAGGGTTCTAGTGTGAGTGCAGGCCCTAACATTTGCAAAATGCTGACGTGATCTTTTTTTTTTTTTTCACTAACTGCCCATAATACACTATTGGGGCACAGCTGATGGCACCAGTTTGCCATCGACTATCAGATCAAATTGCCTTTCACTGAAATGGAAGTAGAGAGAACTATGACTACCATTCTGCTTGTGATTTCTTTGACAAAGACTTCCAAATGTAATAGGCAAAATGATTGAAAGAGCAAGGGAGAAAACGTTCTAAGAAAAGTGACATGAGATTTCAATCAGCTGCAAAAGCTAACTAGGATCGAAATGTTCAGAAAGGAACAAATAAAGTTGTTCTTTTCAATATGTGGGTGTATGGGTCATTCACTTAGGATAAGCATATGCTCTGGGGAATGGAAATTAATTTGGAGCATAGCTGTCTTTTCATGGAGTCTAGAAGATAAGTAGCTGGAGAACTACTGAAAAAAGCAGAAATTAAGCTATTGGATAGTTTGTCAAGAAGTGCTGAATGGTAAACAGACTGAAGACTTTCTTAATGTACAAAGGCATCACTTCAGTAAATAACACTGATTAAAGTTTTAAATAGCAAACACTTTACAAGTATTACAAAAATTAAACCACAGAATTAGCTTCTTAAGGAACTAGTTAGAGAATATGGTTTCAAGAATGCATGACTGGGGGTATTAGCAAACTGATTGATATGCAGTATTTAGTAATGGGCTGTGCCAACCTATTTGGAGGAACTACAATAAGTTTTCCCAGATGTCAAGAATGAGAAGGTGGCCAGGGAGAATATCTCAGCATGTATGTGTGGAAGACTGGATTTTAAGAGAGATGGGAAAAGCAATATGTTTGTCAATAAAATACTTTGATAATTTCTTTAAGAGTGGAGACATTGAAATAAAAGGTCATCTGTTTTCATGAAACTAATGTAAGCTAAGTTCTTGAAATGACTGGAATAAAAAATACTTTGACATTAATCAGTGAGCATACTTTGGTCTGAGTAGCATTTATACTAAAGTGAAAAGTAGGACAATGTTTTTTTTCAAAGAGAAAGTAAGTTAATTGCATTCTAAAATGTCTTTGGGTTCTGTCCTCTTCTTCTATCATGTGGTTCTGCTTTTAGTCTTTTTACTGATATATGTAATGGAGAGTTCTGGCAGTCTTGTAATTGTGAGGACTGATGGGATTATGGTAAACCAATACTTAAGCCAGATGACAATTTGTTGCATCTACACTGTGGTGGATCTGTAAATGCTTCGAGTATGCATATGAAACTATTTCTCCATCAGACAAAGGAATGAAGATCTTGAGAAGTCAGTGCATTGCTTTGCCCTGATTGGATTAATTACTCATGTGCTCCTGTCCTGCATGTTGACATTCAGACCAGAGCAGCAACTTATTTTAAGAAATATATCATGGAAGTTATTGTGGGGAGATTAGGTGTTTGGACACTACGAAAGAGTAAAAGGGTAATAATCCCTCGAAAAGTGGTCAGTACTTTGGTGTTGGTATTTGGATAGCTGTTGATCAGCCAGTGAGGAGTAGACCCTTTGTCAGAAAAAGAGTTGGGTCTTGCAGGTGTATTTCTTAAAAGGGAGAGCTTAAACATGTGCATGGTAATGTATGTCTTAGGAGAGGAGTGCAGCTTATCATACCATTGGGAGAAAGAAAAATCACTAAGAGTGATGGCAATCAGAGTTACTGAAAAGCTGGGGAGGTACTGTTGACATTTTTCTGAGTTAGTTGTATTAAGGTAATAGACGCAGGTAGTAAGCTGTAAATTGCAACACATTTTTAGTTATTTATTGTCTCTTTTAAGGCAATGGGTAGTCATGATAGCTAGTTTACCTAGCTTGAAGTAGACAGCAATATAATTTAGGATATTTAATTAGAAAGGTTACTATATAAATTGTGGTAGTTCTACAACAGATGACACAGAGAATCTTCAGTAGTGGGCTAAAGACTGTTGCTGGGACAACTGGAAAAGGAGGTCCATGCTCTGTGCATTCATACTTAAAAAGGTAATGTTTCCAGCTCATCCCACTGAAGAACCTTGTGCTATTTCATTTGCACTGCAAAGGTTGCATGAAAGGGATTTTATGTTTGAAAGTGCTTTCAAGAAATAGATTATTCTCTGAACCACAATGTAGTTTTGCTTTCCCAGACATCACCTATGTAACAAATTAAAATCTGAAAGCATATCAGCATCTGCACCTCACAATATCATTACAGCCTGATTACAACTAGTATATCAGCAGTTAGTTTCCAGTGCTCACTGCTAGATGTTGTTATGTAGTAGGTTGAGGTACCTTAATTTAGCCTACTCAGAGCAATATGTGCAGGAAAATAAAAGAATAAATGTTGAGCTCATTAATGGAAGGAAAAGGAAGAGAGATGAACTGATTATTATTATTATTATTATTATTATGCATTATAACATTTTTTATTTCCATACTGTATGACCTCAAGTGGCTAGCCCGATACCTATTTGTTCCCTATATTTATTTTATTTATGCTGGAACAACGATGGTTGTGCAGCTGATGCCTGTACTATCTGTGGCACTGTGAGCAGCTGAAGATTTTCTTATTATGACTGTTTACATGCTTCGCAATCAGGAGACATAACACACCATGAGTTCAATGCATGATGTGTGTATGTGCTTTCATGTGCACATCTTGTTACAGGATATCTGGCAACACTTTCCTTCTCTTCTAGTGTGATATAACTGCTGATGATCTGACCAGGGAGGAAAAAAACAGGAAAAAACAAAGCAATCCTATTCCACGATGGAAGATTTGGCCTTTAGTCAGTTTACACTTTCTGCTCCTGTCCAGCCCTACAGAACCTGGGTCATCATTCATTTGCGAGTTGCCAGTGACAGAAATAGATAGTTCTCTTTACTGTCCCTAACTTAGTATGACATCATCATTTTGTCGTTATTGTATGTACTGTAAGAGGAACAGGAATCTAATGGGATGGCTGACCTGTTTGCTCAGAGGAAAGGTTCAGGTTAACAGTGCAGCGCTAGGACCATATTCTTTTCTAACTGTAATATGAGCAGTTGAAGATAAGTTGGTTATTATTTTAGATCCTAAACTTGAAGTAAACCACTAGAATCATACTGCAGGTATCCTGCTAGGAATTTGTTTTTAACTCATCTTGCTTGCAAAGTAATCCAGACATAGTGCTTTGGAGTTTTAGCTTAATATAAAACACATGCAGGTACGGAATGAAGATGTGTGAAACAACAGAGAGGTTGGTCTATAACAATGGTACCAGAAGAGAGTTATAAAGTGGAAAGATGAGATGCATACACTGCACTGAAAAGTGGTCATAAATGGGAGATAACAGTAGTGACAAATAGAAGTGGTCAGCTCAAGAATGTCTTATGGAAAAGCTACTTCAGTAATATTGCCTGTGTCTGTGATACAATGTGCATCAAAGGAGAAAATCAGTGATGCCTGGGATCAGAGCTGCATTAAGGAGTTTTGTGCCATAGGCAACATATCGATTTGAAGCCACTTTGGACCTGTCCACAGCCCAGTGAAGCTCTATATTTAACAAGAAAATGAACTGCTTGCTTTTTAATGCAAGCACCACTTTAATACATTTATATCTGCAGTAACTGTCCACCCCCCCAAAATACTAACCTAATCATGACAAATGAGACTACCATGAATATACTCCAACTCTTACTCAGCAGTCGAAGCTTTTATGTGTTTATTAATATAACTCTGATAAAGGCAGATGTGCTATTCTCCCAATGAGTCAGAGCAGGATCGATATCTGTTTTTTCCCTCTTAGCTTTTATTTGAATATTGGTGTGTAAGAGTGAGAATGATGCAGTAACAGCCTAGGGCTGAAAGATTCCCATAAGTTATAACATTTCATGGTGACTCGAATTATTGAAATTACTAAAGCTGTGCATTATTAAAGAGGAACTCCAGTGCGATGTGTGTTAGAGACCTAAGTATCTGGTCACCTAGTTTGTTATCCATAAGGCCAGCACTGCACAGATGATTTCTCAGATTGTTGCCATGGTTGCTCTTGTACTAATGAAAATGCCCATGAATACACGTGAGAGAAGAAGAGAAAGAGCGACAGTTGCTAGGTTATGAACTAGGACAGTGTGAAGTTAAATATCTCACTCCTTACAAATGCTGAAGTGCTGATAGGGAAGGTGAAAAAATAAATGATTAAGATATTATAAAATCAAAGATACTGATTTCTCTGCCATCTGTGCCGCCTAAAAATTCACCTCAGGACAGTACCCCTATCTACCCACCCTTCCAACAGCTCTGTCTAGGGTTAATAAAAAAGAAGGGTAGTGGCTGGGAGAAAGGATAGTTTCTTATGATTAGTACTATGGAAGTATTCTGCTAAGTATAGATTGACTTAAAAATCCATGTGGATTTGTTTAGTTTAAACTAATACAGTTTAAAATGCCCCAGTGTCTTGATGCCTTAGCTTATTTAACTAACCCTTATGAGGAATAGAAAATGAAATAAATATACATTATAAGTAATGTAGGCAAGCAAGATAAAAACAGAAAGACCAATGCAGGCATATAAATAAGTAAACAATTATCCAGCTACACATTTCCAATTAAGTGCAGTGCTCAAACCCTTGTGAAAAAATGTGTCATAGTGCAAAATCAAGCAAGTTTCTTTTTCTTAGGGATAACAAGCAAGTTTCTTTTTCTTAGGGATAAATGTTTGTGTTAGCCTCAGTCCTGTAACAGTTAGTAATATGACATAAATTCATGCTTTCAAATCACATTAAAAAGAATTCTAGCATACTGTAAAAATCTTGTGCAAGGCAACTGTGCAAATTTCTATTTAATATTTCTACAAGACTCTTTTTTTAGACTAATACTGAAGGCTGTCTTGGTTTCTGTCTGTATGTATACCAGTCCAAATCTCATTCATAGTATGACAAGAATTGTTAGTTCTCAACACAGCAATCTTGTCAATGATTCTTATTTGATAGCAGTAATTAAAAACTACTCCTGGTTTTCATAAAAAATGCCACTGTGGAAGCTAAGAGCTGTGGCCAAAACTAGCAGTTTCTACCATTGCAGAAATATGCTTCAAATACATGATTATCAGCAATGAGAAAAGACCTCATTATCAGCTAAGTTGTATGTCTCTGAATCATGCAGTGCTACTGCTAGTGCCAATCGGCACTTTCCCATGGTGATCAATTTTGCCGGCCCATGCACCACATTGTCACAGGGACCCTGCCATTCACTCTCCAACATATATACACATTCAAGTACATGTACATGCACACACACACACACACACACACACACACACACACACACACACACACACACACACACACACACACACACATAACAAAGCCATAGCTAGCTTATCTATCACCCTGTATATATCCTGTGGAAATAAACCCTGTCCCCTCAGCTCTTCAAGTGAAAAGAGATAAATAAAAAAGGACTTCTGCTTACTGTAGAAAGCCAGTTACTTTCTAACAGCTAGTCCACACTCCCCCTCCCCCAAAAAGAGCAAAATTAAAAAAAGGACTTTGGCATAATGTAAAAAGCCATTTGGTGCACTGGCTTCTAATATCAGGCAATCCTCAGCTTTTTGACTGAAGACCAAAAAAAAAAGCAGGACTTTGACTGACTGAAGAAAGCTGATTGGTGCATTGGCTTCTACAGAAGACAGTCCATGGCCAATCCCCAGCTCTTCAATTGCATTTTGGTACATTATAAAGCAGCAAGATCATGCCCTCTAGCACATTGTGCCTGGGACAGTTACCTACTTTGCCCTGCACTCGCTATGCTACTGTCCTCAATGTTCTAAAAGTGCATTATGATGACAAATCTAATGCTCTATTAACTTTTAAGTGACTCAAAATAATATTGGAAATCTCTTCCTGATATCATATAACATTCTTTTCTTCTCTGACTGGAAGTCTTCAGCAAAGCCTTTTAGTGGTATGGCAGTCCTCCCCAAACACACACACACACACACACACACACACACACACACACACACACACACACACACACACAGACACACACACACACACATGCAGAAATATACAAACATCACTCTCAAATGTCCTTGACTTTACAGAATGCCATTGATTTTGCCTAATATACCTGTCCTGCCCCTTGTAACTCATGGTTCATTATTGTCAGTCAATAATGCCAGACATTACATTTTTATATTTCTTATTGTTCAGAAAATGTTAATGCAAGACCCATTGTTCTTTTAACTTTTTAAAGGACTTGCAATATTTAGACATTTTCCCTGGAGTTATTTAGTGTTCCTCTTGGCTTTGTGCAGAAGTCTTCATGTATGTTGCCCACCAACAGATGCACCCCATCCTTCTGCCCACCAACAGATGCACCCCATCCTTCACAGCTGTCCCTGATTTTGTCCCGCTCTATTCCTAGTAACTCACAGATTTTTACAATTAGTCAATAATGACAGACATTAAGAGTTTCATAGTACTAAGAGCTTAGAAAATACATCACATTGAAATACATTCCTATTTCTGTATAATCATTGGAAAGAAATCTTTACTTTCCTCAAGAATTAGCTGATACTTAGCATTATAGCATCCTTTCCTTGTATTATTGTTGCAGGATATATATGTGTGATATGATCTGAAAAAAAAATTGTATGATATTGTGATATCTTTATGTATGTATCTCTGTGTTCACAAATGGAGCTTATCTCTCCGGGCCTCCACTGAAAATGGACATACAATCCAGCTGGACTAGCCCAGTTAACAAATGTAAAATAAAAATAAAATACATAAATAAATAAATAAAATACATCCTTTGTTAATGTAGAGGACTAAACTTTGGAGTGTTATTGAGTTGCTTTCTGTGCAGGGGTGCATGGTTTGAAGTTTTGATCATGGTTCAAATGTTAGCGTTTTAAGTGACTTAAGGTAATAATTAAAGAGTAACCAGTATGTTGAGAGGCTGTTCAGAGGATTAATACTCTGCAGTGCTAATGAACTGCTTTGTCGGCAAGAGAACAGGGTTTAATTTTGTTTTTTTTCAAGTGAATTAGGTTAATATTTCAAAGGCTTGGTGTCTAGTGTCCTTCTTATACATTTTTCATGCTGCAAAACTTTGTTCTGTTAACTTATTCAGAGAGTTTAGGGTGATACTTACCCCTGATGTCTAGTGACCCCCCCCCCCCCCCATATACACACATGTATCCTGCATGGTGCAAAACTGCTGTTCTATTAACTTTTAAAGTGACTTTTTATTGAGATTTAATTTTCCCTAGTGTCTAGTCTAATGTCCCGCAATATTGCAGATTTGCTCACTAGTCTAGGGGTGTTTATACAGACACAGCCACACCACACACACACACATACACAGCTCTCACCTTACCCAATCGCACTTATAGACACACTCACTCATTCACACAGACACACACACACACACACACACACACACATACACACACACACACACACACACACACACACACACACACACATGCACACATAGCCCTACTCAAATATAGCCAGATATTTGAACCCATAGTTCATATATCATTAAAGAGAGCATCTATGTCTTCCTCTCATCCACATACGTGATACATTGGTTTCACACAAAACATCATGCCACAGATTTGGAAAACTGCTGTAATTAAACCTCTTCCAAAGCAAACCAACCCAAAAGATGCCTCTCACTTTTATCTAATATCCTTTCTTATAATTATGGGCAAACGTCATGAAAAGATACTGTATACCCAACTCTTTTTATATATCCAGCAATATACCTGTTCACCCCCAAATAGCATGTATTCTGGCCTGGGTGAAGTTCTATTAAAGCACTATGGTGCTTAATGGATGGTGTCACGAAAGGAGATACTGCCAGCCCAGCTATCTGGAATTTTGTGAATAATTATATGTCATTTGTGAATATCAACATGATTCATATAAGATGTCTGTGTTACAAATGTATAAGAGATGTATGTCATAAGATGTTTTGTACAGATGTGTCCTGAAAAGGTATTTTACAAAGTGCTGTTTGAAATGTATCCGCAGTGTACCCTACTGAAATTGAGCAGAAATGCACATACACCATTGTAACTGTTTAAACGCATATATTTTAACAGAAGAAACTGGAATTTGGGATGTTAACTTGCAAAACTTCAGAAAACAAGTTGAAATTAAATTACTTTACGGCTAGACCATAAAAAAGATGCTGTCTTTCAGTTCCAGTGCAGCAAGGAGACACAATGTCTAAAACTAAGGAGCTTTCTGTAATGTCCTGGAAGTGTTTTACTGTTTTGTGACTTCCACCATTTGCCAAAGATCTGAGGAAAAGCCCTTCCCCCGGATTCACGAATGCTCCATGTAAGACTAAATAAGTCTTACTCAGAAACTGCAGTTGAACGGTATGACGTCAGCACACTGACTCCACTCCAAGTCTAACAAGGACCATGCAGGAAGGCAGGGGGTGTGTCTGACTGCCAAGCAGTCCAAAGGTCCACGCCCCTGCAAGTGTCTGAATTGTAAAATGTCAACACACATGAGCGAGTCCGCTCAAATGTCTCCATACCCAACACTACACTCCCTCACATTGTAAACCCCCAGTACAGTTATAAAAAGTAAAACTTTTAATTTTTTTTTCTAATTCCTGATATAGCTGCCCGTATTTGCGCATGTTTGTGCGGGTGTGCCCATTGCTTAGCTGCAGTTAGCAATGTCAACATTGAAAAGCATAATAAGGAATGTATATGCAAATTAAGCCAAATAGCAATAGCGTAGTGGTAGAGCCTTCACACAAAGAGGAGGAGTTCATGGTTCGAGTCCCACCACTCCCCTTTCTATTTTATGTTGTAAATTAGTATATGAAATAATTCCTGACATATATGAATAACATTTTACTAAAAAGCATTGAAATGGCCTATGTATCAGTGAACAAAATGTATATTTATAAAGGATCCTGACATATAATTGCCTGTAGTTAAGCAGCGCTTTAGCTAGCACAATCTAGTTGCCCATAGCTAAATAGCACTTTACCCAGCGCAATATATTTGCCAATAGCTAAATAGTGCAATATAGGTGCCCGTAGTTAAGCAGCGCTTTACCCAGCGCAATATAGTTGCCCATAGCTAAATAGCACTTTACCCAGCACAATCGTTTTGCGCAGAGGTGCGCGCCATGCCAACCAGCGCACCGTCGGGCAATGTAGAGCAAAGTTGCCTAAACACAGCCACATCCCCTAGCCTGTCTGGACAGTAGTAAAATAAAAAGCAGTGACAAGGTTCAAACCCGGGACACTGTGCACCATAATCAAAGTACTGAACTACTAAGCCATGACAGCTTAGGATAAACAGCCACTGTTAACATACATATACATATAAATGGTAGATTAACCATTGCTAAGCAGGTCTGCAGTCAGCCGAGAATTTTCAAAAATGACCAATCACAAAAAAGTGCGGGAAATGTGGCATATTTAAGCCCCAAGGTGGGAATACTCGCCATAACTGATTGTAGCTCCCATCTGCAGTTAGAATGGCTGGTGCTGGAGAGGGTACATGCTTTCGAGCGCAACGCTGGGGCATCGAGGAGTCAAAATACATGGTCTGGCTCCTTGTCCACCATCATGGGACAAGACTACTGCAGGGCCAGTTCCAAGGGATGGAGTACAAGGCAGAGGCTTGGAACTGGTTAGCTCATGATCTCACCAGTGCCACAGGCGTTCCTTGGACTGGTGAGCAGGTCCATCACCACCATGCAGACCTGAAGAGATAGAAGCAGGACCTACTGAACTGATGGATACAGGAGGCCCGTGGGATGCAAGATGCCCCACTACTGAGTAGGTAGCCATGGAATGCATTATGCAAGACATGCTAATTTAGTCTATATAATGGATAGGTATGTCTCAATATCCCTTCTTTTACTTCACAGCTGCAGGTGTCCGTGCTGCAAATCAGCAAGCCTATGCAGATAGGCTGCTAAGGCTGCACCACCAGGCAGGTTAGTAATTATTCTGCATGTATTGTTATATGAAATAGGTGAGAGAGCCTGAAAGAAAGTGTTGTAGCCCAATAATACAGCCATAAAATGCCCTGAATAATTCCTCTGCATGTACTGTTATATAAAATAAGTCAGAGAGCCAGAAAAAGAGTGTAGTAACCCATTAAGAAAGGTAAAATAAGTCCGGAATAATATCTCTGCATGTACTGTCATATAAAATAAGTGAGCGAGCCTGAAAAAGAGTGTTGTAACCTATTAATAAAGGTATAATATGTCTTGAATATGTCTTCCATATGCACTGTAATATCAAATAAAGGAGAGAGCCTGCAGAAAAGTGTGTAATGTAATTAATAAAGGTATACTACTTGGAGTGTGTCTGTATCACTTACTTTGAAATGTTGTTGTACCCTTGCATTATACAAATAGTACTGTTGTAATAAGTCTGTCAACCCACAGTTGGGTAGTCCCATATAAAGTGGATGATGGAAGTGCCAGTAGCTGTGAAGCATATATACAGTCCTCAACAGACAGTTAATGGCTGGCATGCATAAGTAAATCTGGCACACGAGTAGCTTGTTAATGTGTTCCCCAGAAATGTGAGTGTGCTACATGAAATGTAGGGTTCTGTAGAAATTTAACTGAAAATGTCATGTGAACACATCCAGATATGTAGATATAGAAATATAAATAAAATAAATAACTATGTAGCAGTAATATCTGCATCCTGGACAGTTAGTATGTCAGATATAGGTCATGTATATAATGAACTAGCCAAACCCATTACACAACCTAATGCATGTTGCCAAGTGTAATAGTACATGTGGGGGATATACACCTGCAGTCAATAGGAATGTAGTGTAGACTAAAAGTACTTATAAGATGTTAATTGAGGTTTCTTTCTACACCCTACTGTATGTGCATAAACAATGCAATTCCACACCTCAATGGGTATGTCTAATCTCAAAACATTCATTGGGACATATGTCCTATTGTTCTATAAATATCTGCATTTACTTTGATGCATGTGCCCTGTTCAAACACCACAATCTTGGTGGCCTGTTGCCACCAATCATTCCTGCATGCCATTGGAATGTCCACTATCGTTCAATATATGCATGTGTTATGCTTGCTGTTCAACTGTTGGAACCTTTATGTGTTGGGTTAATGGGAATATTACGGCATGCTGTTACAACTAATTTGGAATGCTGTTGTTTATGTTGTAATTAAACACAACTAATCACAGAACATATGGGAAGGCCAGTCCCAGTGGACCCACTTGTCCCTCCTCAGCTGGCTATTGCACTTGGCACAAACAGGTCCGGTGCCCAGCCCAGGCTCCCCTCCTCCATTGGACCTGTGCCACCTTCAGGTGGAAGCGCTGCAGGGGATGGGGCTTGTCCACCCCCCCGTGCAAGCGTGGGTGGAGAAGGGCCACCTGTCATCCTCTGAAGGGTCTGGGCTGTGGTGCGTAGGGAGATCCAACGTTCAGTCGCTGATCCCCTACGCCAGCTCGAGGCGAGAGTGGCACGACTCATGGGTGAGCCTGCCCCTCCTACACAGCCTCCAGCACAGCCACCCTTGGGGCTGTGAAGGTGCAGTGGTGACTGCCCATGGGTGGGGATCTCAGTTCCACTGTTACCATCTGTGGGCTCATGGCCTTGCGATTTCCAAACATCCGTCCCCGTCAATTGTGTTCACCTACCCCATGTGTCATACTCTGCTCCTGTATGCATCTTATTTGTCTTGTCTGTTTACCTCCCCAACCTACCTCCCCAAATATACCTAATTCCTCTACCTCACTTTCCACTCTCACCTGAAAAAAAAAAAAAAAAGGGCAATCTGTTCCCACAAAAAAAAAATACGCCCCATACATAGCTGCCCATTTCACACACATGTACGCTGGACATGTAAACTGATAATTATAATTGGCGGTACAACAGACTTTGTTGTCCTCACCCCTCTATCAGGGGTGGAAGGTTTCAAATTTCACTCCAAATTTATTGCATATGCACAGCTGTTGCTGGTAAAGAAATGGGCAGCCATGGACCTTCCCTACAACTGTTCTGCACATCCTGAGCTTGTTTCCCTACTGTCTTTCCCTGTTTGTGCCCCATTTTCACCACTTTCCTATCTCCCCATTTTCTTTTCTTTCAAAGAAATTATCGTGGGGGTTAGCGAGATTAAGCACTTTTAACAAGTAGTTAGCGGGTTTGAGCGCGTGTGCACATGTGTGCGCTTAGCTAAGCATTGCTAAGCATTGCGCAAACCCACTTACAACTGCTTAAAAGTGCCTTAGTCACTCTGCATGGCAGGGTCCTTGTTCTGCTCAGCAGCAAAATAAAACACCTCTGTCAGTCTCGAACCCCAGACCTTGGACACACTAGATTGCATGAAATACCACTAGGACACAGTACATTTACAACATATTGCTGCTGTAATAAATATATCATGCATTACAATGAGTGAATGTAAAGGGAAAATAGGAATGTCATAACACAATTCTTGTTCTATGGATCTTTACCAGTAGTTGTTGTGGAATTGCATGACATGACTGTGAAATGAGACCCAGCCATTCTAGCTGGAAATAATGTTACAGTAGCACTTTACAAGCCCTACACAGTATCAGTTAATTGTCTAATCAGAAAAGAAAGTACATACTCCCATGTATTTTGTGTAAGCATGTGGATGGGGTGAGTAAAGTTCTACACTGATAAGTGTGCACTAGAAGCAGCAACATTCAGGTTTGAGTACAACATGCAAATCACTGGCTACAGCCCTAGCTTCAGAGGTAACAAGTATACCAACCTTCTGACTGACACAATGGTGTCCACAGCAAACAAGCATGGACCCCACTTTGGAAAGCTGAAAGGGCTATGCCTACCTAACCTAGCATTTTATAGTAGTGGGCTGCTATGACAGTGAGTAGTGCAATTACCACACAGCAGGCTGCATGCAATTAGTAAATGGTGGGCACCAATTGGTGCAGAGGCCATCACATGCACATGTGCAGATACCTAGAAAAGCAGGCTGTACTTGCTGTCTACACATGCAATAATCTCATTGCAGCAAGAGAGAGAGAGAGAGAGAGAGAGAGAGACAGAGACAGAGGCAGAGGCAGAGACACAGACACAGACACAGACACAGACAGACAGAGAAACACAGAAAAAGAAGGAGCAACAGACAGAGATACGAAAAAAAATACATTTCCTTTAAAAACAAATGGAACACAGCAATACAAATGAAAGGTATGTAACGCATATGTATATGCTGGCATGTAGTAGATGTTTATAAAGAGTACTCTACATACTGTGAATCATCCATATGTGGCAGCAGTACGTATCTCTATGTATCTGTACATGTGCATAGGGCAAGGGACATACTGCAACTGTTTGTGAAGGGTGTACATATATACGTTGTTCAAGGTAGTTATGTGCATATTTCTATGTAGGTTGTACTGTGTGGAAAAGAAAATAGCATGCGGTGCTGGTATATGACATGTGGTGGTTAAACGCTGTGGGTATGTTCTGTCAGTTTTGCAGTGTTGTAGCCAGTGAGGCCTGCTAAAGCTACATGGGCTGAGGACACCTTCAATGCAGTCTGCACAATACTGTGCAATATTATTACATCACTGTATATCTCACAACTGTTGCATAAGTGATATTCCCATCATGAATAGTGGACTGTGTATGTGCCTATATGTACATCTATATGTACAGCAATAGATGTTTATATGTATGTGTGTATGTATGTGTGTGTGCGTATAAATATATATATATATATATATATATATATATATATATATATATATATATATGTAAATATATATATATATATATATATATATATATATATATATATATATAGATAGAGGGAGAGAGACATGGGGCATAGTTACTGCGACAGGTGCCTGGCGACCAAGGTATGGACTGAAACTCAGTATTGACACTGCAGTGCCATCCCTTCTTGCCAGAACACTGTACCCATTAACTACCACATATGTGGTAGTCTACCTAACACCAAAGGTGTGATAAGGGAACATGGGACACAGGTGGACAGTAGCCTCCCCTTTGATAATCACAGTGCCACACTGGTCATGTACTCTGTCTACGTGGTACATGCCACCACAAAAGGTGTGTCATCTAGGGAAATATAGGTCAGTGTTCCCCTCTACTTATCACACTTAAAACCCATTGGAGAGTACAATGCTAACTACAGCAACTGGAAAGGCCACAGACATACCTCACAGAGAGTAATACTGGCTTCAAACAGATGCCCTATGTAGAATGACTCACAAAACCACAGCTACACTGTGTTGCATAGAGCCTACCCAGAGGTGACACCTGCCTAACATACTGAGCTATGTCACACCCATAGCTGTTGGACATCCTCCACATAAACATATTACAATCCCTCCCAGATACACGCTCTAGGGCCCTACACCTTGTCAGCTCATCCCGGGAATCACCTCTGTGGCTCTGGTTGACAGGGGCAAGTGAAATTAAATTACATGTGTGTCAAAGGCCAGGGTAGCATATGGCTAGGCTGCTGTAGGCCCTAGGGACAATAGCGTGTTACCTACCCATGACACGAAGCACACACACATGTACTTAGTGCAATAAGTGCTATGTGATGTTGACTGAGTGTGATGGTGAATGTGTTGGTGAATGTGTGCAAGGTCTGTAAAGGTGTGATAGCTTAGTGTGAATTTGTTTCTGTCATGGTAGTTTGTGTCCTAGCTGTGATCCCAGTAAAAGATGGGTAAGCTATTGCTAGGCAGAAAAATTAGTATGGCATACGGTGTGACATAGTCCCTTGTTGTCGACTGTGGTGTCCCATTGTAAGCTAAAGCAATACATATATGCTTAGTGAGTGGTACTGCTGGTGAATCCAACTCCCATATGAACTGTAGTACTACCTGAAGCTGTAGGCCTAAACAGTACAGTATGGTGTATGTTCACATTGCTTGGATAAACTGTTTTGTGTCCTCCCTGTAGTCCTCACAGATTACATACCTCTGACATAAGGTTTTGTAAGTAGTGACACACAGTACTGTATGGTACACAGGTAAAGTTCATCTGTGTTGACATACATTTGTGTGTTGTATGTATGTCTGATGTGTGTGTAATTATGTCTGTACCATGCCCTCAATCATGTCTGTGTTACAGGGTATACGTGTGTATCTAGCAACATGTATAGTTTAGTACAGCAGTATGCCACCTATATCAACAACTGTGCACATATGTTAGGCAGGGGTTTGGCATCAAAGACTACTGTGGTATACTGGCAATACTGTAACTGTACTTTACATTCATTGCAATGGATGACATCTTTCTTCATCCATTAGCTTAATATATACCTCATGTAGCTAGGTGGTGCATTGTGTCACATACAATGTGCCATGTACTGTTGTATAGTCTTACATACTGATTTCACTTTGTTGCTGTGCAGAACATGGTTTAATATATAGAATGTGCCTGGCACGGTCAGGCAGTTGTGGGCTGAGCACTGATATGTGGTGTTAAAAGTGTGTATCTACTGACAGCCAATAGGTTGCTATATATGGCATTTCATTGATGTCTGTACTTTAGAATGTTAAGTGTGACACATGACTTGCTCACAATTATTGTTTTATTGTCTTCCAGGGACATGTCTCACAATCGCAAACCTGCATATTCCCCTGAAGAGGAGGAAATACTCCTAGACACCCTTCTACAACATCACACCCTGCTGATCTCCAGAACCAGCCAGGACCAGCATGGGTGCACTGCACTGTGGCAAGATGTTGTCCGTCAGTGAATGATGTAGGCATGCATAACTGGACTTATGAGCCAGTGATTTAATTAGACATGTCCAGCAGCATGCCTCTGATGTCTGCAGACAACAGCTTGCCACAGGTGGTGGTGCAGCATCACACCCGCCCCTCACCAGAGTGGAAGAGCTGCTCCTCAGTGTGGTGGCTCCTGGACAACCACTACAACAGACATGTGTCATCATGGAGGCCGGAGTCACCCAGTAAGTCGACTCAGAGCGTGCAGGTAACACGGCATATATGTAGACTACTGTTAGCTCAATTGTTAGAACATGCATACGTCAGATGTGTACTGTGTATTTAGAAGATGTGGAGCCTGGTGTTGTGCAATACTGATAATTTGGAACATGATCTGTATGCCTGTGACTGTCACATGTTGTACTACTGTAAAGTTGCAAACTCACAGCAGCAATGCCATAGTTGTTGACACTGACAAACAGTCTCATATCCTTGTAGGTCCCTCTGGTGTGACAGCAAGACAGCAGACCCATGCTGGTGAGTGTTCTACATTTAATATAGCAAATAACATGTGCATGTCATAGGTGAGTTGTAGGCCATATACACATCCAAAACACCTACACATAATGCATGCTCTACATGTTTTCTGTGGGACTCTGCACATTCCAGTAACATGAGCAGCTGCCAGAAACACATGTAATACACAGAGCATCCCAACCAATTGTGGTACACTGTAGTGGACATTGTATAGGCAGAGTCAATATGCATGCACACAACATACACCACATTGTCATACGCAGTCAGCGTTAATATGATACACATGGCCTATTTAGACACCTGCTGTAAGGTCAGACTCCAGTATCCCAAATGTCATCAACACAGCACACATACTATACCTGTGGAGTAGAGGCCTATCATGGGGTGGTGTGACACTCTTCAACACACAACACATTCATGTTAGACAATGCTCCCTATTGAACACCTTACATACCCATGTAACAACTGCCTGTGAAATGGTTAATGTAGACAAAGTGCTGCAGTTCAGGTACAGCAAGATAGTTGCTAGTGTGGCACACATTAGTGGCCTTGAGTGACCACATGATGCTGCCCGATGATGGCTCATGGTACTACACTACATCCAGTTACAGTAACTACAGTACTACACATAGCATTCATTGCTATACACCTGACAGTTGTGTGCATCTGGACATGGTATGTATACCTATGAGTGATGGTGCACAGGACATTGGAAAGCATTTAATACTTGCACAGCAATGTTGTGTCCATGTACACATTGTGTTCCAGGGTGAGGCCAATCATTAAACAACACACATGCATCAAAGACATGTATACTGTTATTAACAAGGACTGTGTGCATGTGTTCATGTGTTTGTGTTCATGTGTGCATGTGTTCATGTATGCATGTGTGCATGTGTGCAAGTGTTCATGTGTGCATGTGTGCATGTGTTCATGTGTGCATGTGTGCATGTGTTCGTGTGTGCTAACATTATGTACAGATTGTAAAGTGTGTTTCCTCTCTTCCTCTCACAGGTGCTGAGGTTGTGTTGGTTGAGTGCAGCAGGGAACCTGAAGTCACTGCCACAAATAGTGGAAATGATGATACATGTGTTGTGGCACAGGCAGGTTTGACAGGGTCTGTCGTTGTTCTGCCGATTGACAGTACACAGCTTTCCACCCCATCTATGCGCACATTCATACTGCCAATACATCCCTCATCACCAATGGCCTTAGCTGAGGGACAGCATACAGTAGGCATTGACCAGGATAGTGTGGTATCTATGGCACATGCATCCCCTCACAGCAGCCATACCCAGACTCCTGGAACGGTACCACATAGGCAGATGTACAGAGGTTCTCGTGGGAGCACTGTTGGTCGACGTGCCCCCACAGGTCTTACAACCTCAGGTATGTTCCGGGCTGTAATGTAGGCACAGGCATGTATGGAACGGTACACCAGACAGGGACTAAGGGGGCAGAGGGCCCATAACACTGCTATCAGTGACAGTATCCGTGACCTTGCCGGTGCCATCTGTAATTACACCGAGGTCATTGATAGACGTTGGGGCGAGACACTAGATGTCCTCCACAATGTCATGTCCATGTGCCAGGACAGTGCAGTATGGCTGAGACGTCGACGTGGATGTATGCCAGCAACATCATCAGCTGGCAATCGTTGCGGACGACACACAAGTCACAGCCGCTCTTGTAGTGGCAGTACCAGCCCCAGCAATGTTGGGGCTGGGCTGTCATTAGACCATCCTAGAAGACCACGTGCACGTGGTTCTGGCCAGTCCCAGCAGGGACATGGGTCCAGTCGACATCCCTCTGCCTCTGATGATAGTACCCAGTCTGGCCTAGTACCCAATACTGTCCGTGACACCCCTGCCAGGTACAGGTACTGTGTCCGTGGCCAGAATCGGTGATTTGTACAGCCTGGCAGTTACAGTCTGTGGCTGTCCCACATCCTCCCATATTTGGCAGCCATATGGTGGAACTGTGAGCATGCAGACACACACACATAAACCAAACACCTAGGGCTAACACATACACACACATTACATCAACATTGACCCATGCTGTACTGTTGTCCCTCACACACACACACACACACACACACACACACACACACACACACACATACATGTTGATTGGATGGGTCAATGTCAGGCTCTGGTAAACCAACAACACATCCTGTGCATATGATGAAACTGTGCCACCTCCTGTCATCTGTAACATTGATGCAGAAACAGGCTAACATGGTGGTGATGCACAGGGTGACTTAATAGCAGTGTAGCAATGTTAGCATGTTGTCAACAGTAAAGTGTAATGATATCCTTGTAGGTATATCTGAGCAGGCATGATGCATTACAGCTATGATTATCAATGTAGTATTGTTTACACCAGTGTTAATTCCAAACATGGACTGTCCGCCCATGTGCCACTTGGCTGATGTGTGTAGTTCTGGCAGCATGTGTTGGTGAGTGGACAGTACATGTGTGATGTGTGCTGTACAGATTTGCAGGTGTACATTTGTGAACATGGTGGAGGTGTACTGTCTGCATGTATGTGCATAGTGGACACATGGAAAGGGTGACATGCCCTGTATTACACAGTGTTAACACTTCATAGTTTCTATTGCTGGCCAGTATGCATTTTACTACACATATGTTTCAACTTGGTACACATGTGTGTATGACATGGTTTGACACTATGCTGTGGGTGATACTGTTAATATTGGTCATTGGTTTGCAGTCTGGTAGTATACACAACCTCAACAACCTGACTATAACCAATCGTTAGTTGATGTCTTGACAACTGACACACACATGTAGGAAACAGAGTAGCATTTGGATCCTTCCAGTACAATACTATACCAGTAACCAGTGGTATTGACCGCCACCCATTCCTGGGACCACTCCTGTTTGGCTTGTAGCCCTCTTGGGTACAAGCAAACACAGTAGGGATATGTCCGTCCACATCTGGCAATGCATACAGTGGCCTACAATGCATTCTCCAGATGAGACACTTATCCTCCACAAGGGTATCATACAGACAGATACCTGTTGGCCAACCCATGCTGTAAAGCTATAAGCCAACTATAGCATAGTCATCCACATTTACTAAACATAGTATCCCGACAGTACCACATAGGTAGTAGCCCATGACATGTAGAAGGGGTGCCGATGTGTACATACAGCCACATGTTATGTCATCTGTCCTTTGGTATTCACATTTCCAAAGGTATTCTGAAGTCCCTCGGTGTATCACATAAGCAATAAGGGGTCTGTATGCATATCCATGTAGTTGTTGCACACCTGTAATGAATGTACATTATTGACAGACTTTGTTGTGTTTGAACATGTCTGAAATATACCGCAGGCATGTACCCTCACTCACACTATTCTATAGAAACTGTCATGGGTGTGTGTGACACAGATGACCTAGGCCACAAATCACTACAGTGGCTGGCCTTGTCACAAACATACATATGTGACCTAAGGTCTGAGAAGCAGCAGCACAACCTGTCAAAGGTAACAGATGTATTCATGTAGAAAGCAGGCTTCACACCTGTGAACTAATTGAGGTCATATGTACAGATATGTATTTGCCACACAGATACCTGAAGTGTGCAATGCACATACTGCTGTTTCACTGATATGTCATACAGTAGTAAAAGCAAAACCCCCAACACATTGACCAACAGTGTCACACAAACTCAACAACTGCAGGATTCAAACCTCTACCTAACTATGTTATGAAACTAGAGAAATACACATTAACACAATGCGCTATAGGCTTTACTGGGAGTTTTTGTTGCCACTGCTGTATTTGTGGGATGCTGACATCATCAGACTTGGCAAAGAGGAATACACCTCTTTTAATGTGTTTTCCTAGTCTCCAAAAAGGGCAATCCTCTCAAAGGAAATCACACACAAACACGCACTCAGCAATTGTAGGATTCAAACCCCTACCTAACTATGTTATGACACTAGAGCAATATGCATTAACATGATGCACTGTATGCTTTACTGGGAGTTTTTATTTCCACTGCTGTATTTGTGGGATGCTGACATCATCAGACTTGGCAAAGAGGAATATACCTCTTTTAATGTGTTTTCCTAGTCTCCAAAAAGGGCACTCCTCTCAAAGGAAATCACACACAAACATACACCCCCACACACACACACTCAGCAATTGCAGGATTCAAACCCCTACCTAACTATGTTATAATATTAGAGAGAAACACATTAACACGATGCATTATATGCTTTACTTGGAGTTTTTATTTTCACTGCTGTATTTGTGGGATGCTGACATCATCAGACTTGGCAAAGAGGAATATACCTCCTTTAATGTGTTTTTCTAGTCTCCAAAAAGACACTCCTCTTAAAGAAACTCACACACAAACACAGGATTCAAACCCTTACCTAACTATGTTATGATAGTAGAGAGATATGCATTAACATGACACACTATATGCTTTACTGGGTGTTTTTATTTCTCCTGCTATATTTGTAGGATGCTGACATCATCAGACTGGACATGGTAATGTGTGTGCACTTTGTTTTATGCAATCCCAGGACTGCACCATGGGGGGCAGCAGGTGTTAACAGCTTGAACAGGACTCCACAATTCTTAGCTTGTGTGATCTATCTGTGGACCAGTTGCCAATCCATCATATGACAATACATATTTATGCACAGTTTGTTGATTTTGTGGATACGACATGTGTCTGGCATGTTGGAAAAGGGCTATTCAAAGACTATGTGGGACATGTGTAGCTCATTTCAGTGATGTATGTCCTGGGTGGCTGCCTTGCAAACAGTCTAGCAAATTTGGGAACCATGATCTGCCCATGACCAAACCACAGTTGGTAGGGTTGTCTGTTTGTCGGCTTCCAATAGCTCTGTTTATGACTTCAATCATGATGGACACCATGGCCTTGCAGATCAGACTTCATAGGCTTATGAGACTATAATTCCCATGGTCTGTTGTGCACCAACACTTGTGGAGTGTGACATATGTTGTTGCAACCCATTCAACGGTTTCATATCCTGTAGAGAGGGTGAGGCTCAACAGACTGTTCAGGTGCAGGGTCTGTTTGTTCTGCAGTTCACTTATGACACATATAAGGAAACAATGTAATTCAATTGATGCCATGTTTTCTGCTTTGGCAGGAGTTGTTTACCCATTCTACATGTGATATCTCCTGGTATGATGATAGGGCCTTTTGTCAGTGGGAGGTGAGTATGTATGTATTGGCCTGTCTGACAGGATGTTGGCATTGTCAGTCATTTACAGTTGGCCCTGACTCAGGACATATATGAGTGTACATTGCTATTTATGACATAGCTGAAGGAAGTGTCATGGTTCTGTTTGGACTCCTTCACAGATAATCTTTCCAAAACACCAACAAACTTAAGCACTAAACCCCTGTTATACTCTTTTACACACTGATCACCCTACTGATCCTTTTTGATCAGTCAAAAGAGTATTTCATCATAATATCCTGACTTGCCCAAAGGTCAGTTTCGTGTGTACTCTGCAGTGCAGTTGGTGAATATGGGAGTTTTCAGGCAATGTTACAACTGCCTTATGTACACAGACAACCCTCTCCTCCTCCCAACAAACTCAGATATATGTGAGAGATGCAACTATATGGACAAACTGGAGGCTGAGCTCTCTCGACCCATGACTGGCACAGTCTATCAGGAGGAGAAGGTAACCACACACACCACAAATCCAGTCTCACATAGACCTATAGCAACAGCAAACCAAACACATAAACACACATAAACATACTCGGAGGCTCTAAATAAAAATCTGCCTAAGCAGCAGAGACCTCCGAAGCAGACACCCAAACAACTGCTACCCCACAACAATACACACATATCACATAGTTCACAAAGTCAGTGTGCCACACAGTCACTGCCCTTAAGTCTAAACAACACACCTAATACACTTGTAATAGGTGACTCTGTTGTCAGACACACTGACGTCTCACTCACCAGGCTGAACAAGGAGAAGGTCACTGTAAGCTGTCTGTCGGGTGCCAGGATCCACCACATAACACATACACTCAGGTCACTCCAAAGCAAGTACAAATATGACTTTGTCATTGTCCATGCTGGTGTGAATGACCCAAGATGTTCCTCCCTGGACTACATGAGAAGAGACATACAGGAGCTCTCTGATCATGTAGCCCAGGCCGGTATGACCCTGACCTTGTATAGCATCTTACCGTCACCAAGAATGCTGCCACAGTATAAAGACAAAATGATCAATTTTAACAGTTGGCTAATGTATTGGTGTCATTCAAAGGGGATCCAGTGTCTGTCAGCCTGGGATGACATGCTCAACAAGCCACGTTGCTTCACTAGGGATGACTTGCACCTGTCACCCCTGAGCTTTCAAATACTGGCTAAGACTCATGCCACCCCCATAGTGCCTTTTTTAGGCAAGGCTCAAAAGACAAACCCACCTCCATAGACAATACAAAGTAAATGAAACTAAGGGTAATGCTGCTCAACGCGAGAAGTCTACACCTCAAAATGCATGCACTCAAGGCTCTCTTCAGTATGGAGAATATCGATATCTGTGCAGTAACAGAAACCTGGTTCAAGGTTCCCGAAAGCACCCCAGCACTACCAGGTTATACTTCATACCATGCTTTTCGGCCACAAAACCCGGACCAAACCACAAAAGGAGTGGGAGTATCCATATATATCAAGGATACACACACCTCCAGGTTAGTAGCACTGCACAAAGCATCGGAGACCATCTGTGTGCAACTAACAGTGGGCAAAACTGCCTTTCAGTTTGTAGCCTGCTGCAGGCCACCCTCACAAACTCAGGGACCCCATTCGGCTTTCCTGAGAACACTGGAGATTATGAAGGTCTCTCCAAACACCATTATATTGGGTGACTTCAACTACCCAAACATTGACTGGGAATACTACTCAAGCCCCAACACCATCGGCCAACAGTTCCTAGAATTTATAAACTCAAATGCTATGGAACAACTGGTCACCCCCCACAAGAGGGGAAAACATATTGGACCTGGTCATCACCAACATGGGGACTCTATGTTCCACACCAGAGGTATACCCCTCATTGGTAAGGTCAGACCATACATTTATCTCACTGGACATCCATATCCCATCCCCACCCCCAGCCAAGGTATTCTCGGTGAAGAACTTCTCAAAAGCAAATGTCACACTTCTCAAAACCAAGGTGGTATTCTTCAAAGCCCCCCAGGCCAGTGTAAAATACGGCTCAAACCGCAGAATCCTTTACAAACGCATTCTATGGACACCTACAGGAATGCATGGATTGTGCTATCCCAAATTAAACCAAGACTCACTCCTCCAAAGGCAGGGGACCTGTCTGGTGGACCCCAGCCATAAATGAGCTATACTATGAAAAGGAGGAGGCTACTACATGATAGAGCAAAATCCCAAGAAGGGAAGGCATCTCCGATCAGTACTAGCAAGAAACTACGATCACTCATAAAATCATCTAAGGCCAGCTTCGAAATAGAAATTGCACAAGACACTAAAGACATTCACAAGGCCTTCTTTAGTTATGTCAGGAACCTGGGTGGCAACTCCCAGATATGCTCTTAGTTAGTGCATAATGACAAAAAATACACTGAACCCACAGACATTGCCAACATCCTGGCAGACAGGTTCAGTGCAAATTTCTCCACCCCATCCCCCCAAAAGAGCAAATGTCCATCCCAACAGAGTGTAGCCTCCCTGACATCACAGATGAACAGGTGACAGCTGCCCTCCCCAAAGCAATAACACAGCATCAATGGGACTGGACGGTGTCCCAGGCTGCATCTTACATGAGCTCCATGAAGAATGTAACCCTCACATAAAGTCACTGCTCAATATCAGATGTACTACAGGATATGTACCCAAGGAATGGCGTACAGCAACAATGGTCCCGCTCCACAATGGTGGTGCCACAATGGACCCTGGACACTAGTGCTCTATAAGCCTGACTAGCCTGGTCTGCAAAGCTATGGAGCGTATCATCATGGAACTCATAAACAAAGACATCAGGAACCTCCAGACACTGGATCCCACCCAATTCAGCTTTGTTAAGGGCAGATCTTGCCTCTTGAACCTGGTTGACTTCTTTGAAACAGTTACCAGGGCCATAGACATAGGGAAGGTAGTCCACACAACCTACCTGGACCTCGCAAAAGCCTTCAACACAATACCCCACTCGGGCATCATAAATAAGCTCACCAGCTTAGATATCAACACATATGTCACAAGATGGATTGCAAACTGGATCAGGGATAGCACCCACATGATCAGAATTGCAAGTGCCATGTCAAACTCTACACCAGTTACAAGTGACATCCGACAAGGCTCAGTCCTGGGACCTCTCTAGTTCAGTATATATTTCTCTGAGGTACAGGCTAACATGGGAGGACTATGGCTGACCAAGTTCGCAGATGACTGCAAACTGGGTACCATAATCGACTCCCTGGTGGACACAAGCATCCTCCAAAAGGGTCTCACAGAGATGGTTAACTGGTGCCAGAGCCATGGCCTAAAGCTAAATGCCATAAAATGCATAGTCATCCCCTTTGGGAAAAACAAAGTAACCACACTTATGTACAGAAGAGGTAATTAGGGATTTGTGGACCAAAGTAGATAGTAATCTCTCCTTTGACAATCAAGTTGCCAAAGTGGTTAGAAAGACCTTCTATATAGCCCACCTTATCACAAAAGGTTTCACATCTAGATCAAGAGAGGTCATTGTGCCCCTCTACTCATCAGGCCCATACTTGAATACAATGCCCCATTTGGAATGTACCTTACCCGAAACCTGCAGCAACTGTAATGACCCCAAAAGTACCTCACCAAGTGGATCAAGGGACTCAAACCGATGTCCTATGCAGTTCGGCTAAAGAAACTCCAGCTTTACTCTGTTGCTTACCACCTACTCAGATGCGATCTGTGCCTGACATATAAAGCCATGTCCAACCCAGAATTAATGGTCATGCTCAACCAAAAGGATATCCAAATCCCTTGGAGCTCCACACTCCAGGGACTTAAACCTCAGCACAGAAATAAATAGGACATGCTGGAGGGACAGATTCATATCCCAGAGACTCCCCTCACTCTGGAACGAAATCCCAGTCCAAGTTAGGCAGAGCCCCTCACTAACCCTCTTCATGAGAAATCTTGACGAGTGGATGGGAGATTGTACGTTTACCCCTGGGATCTCTTCTGGGGCCCTGCTAGACAGAGGCACAATAAACTAACCATAAAAGGGCTATCTTGTGTGACCTACTATTCAAAGGCACAGTCTACTAATCTAAAAGGGTGGTGAAAGCCAAACACACTCTGGCTAGGCTTATAAATGCCCTAGGGCAGATAGCCTATTATCAACCTATGAACCTATGAACCTATGATAATGTTTGGAGTGCACATTGTTTATTGATGATACTGATTGCAGGTTTTTTATATTCTTTGCTTTCCCACTTTCTATGAACAACCTAAATATCTGTAGTACATATTTGATTATGACAGGGTTCCAATATATTATATATGTGTCTGTTGTCATATAACTGTGTGCACAAGGCAGGATTGGTGAATAGTGAGAGGTTCCTGGGTTAACACATGCAACTGCCAGATATGTGTGGCCCACTGCTGTACTCAGACGTGGCCTAAGTGTGTGAGCATGCCCAGTGTGACCTTTCAGTATGTTGCTGTCTGAAGTCTACTACATTTGTTAACGTGTGTGAAAATGCCCAATATTAAAATTTATACTATATGTGTGTTGAAAATCAAGTTATATTTTTTACTGCAGGACTCACCTTTGTGTCATAACTTGACAGGGATTATGCTGTGCCTGCAGGGTTTCCATGAGACAATTTGCATAGACTTATCAACATTCCTTCATACAGGCTGACCAACGAAGTACTGTCATGGTTTGGTGGTTCAGTTCTGTGACTATAGTGTACAGTATCCTGGGTTCGAGGCCTGTCACTGCTTTATATTTTCATACTGGGCAGACCAGACTGCTTAAGGACCAGTAAAGCAGATATGAGCATGTTTACCTGCGTTTGCTCAGCTATGCACAACTTTGACCAAACTTGCTCAACATTAACCAACATTGCTAAACGTTGCCCAGTATTGCTCAACATTGCCCAAAGTTGTGCTAGTTAGTGTGTGCAATTTTGTTTACATATACTAAATAGTGGTAACAGCTGTTTAGCACTGCTGTATATTGCTTAAAACATGGCAATCTTGCCTCAAGTGGTGCTGCAGGGCTGCCTTTGTCGGATGCACATAGTACACTCCCTATACAAGTTTGAAAATAGGTAGTGTCAAGTTAGGCATCCATTTTACTATATGTGCGAGTCAGAGAGAGGTATAATTTCCAGGGTTCCTACTGAGCCAGTGTATGTGCTATGCGTTGCCTCTTTGCAAAGGCCAAAGCATACTGGGCACGCCTCCTTCTGCCGACTGGGGCAGGCTCAGGTTGTTCATCCTCCGAGTCACGCTCTGCCTGTGATTGCCTTGGCAATGGTGGGGGGCTGTTTGGCACGGGCCTATGCTGCTCCTGCTGCAGCTGTTTTCACAGGATCATATTATGTAGCATGGCACATACCATGACAATTTGGGTACATGTAGTTGGTGAGTACTGCAAGGCTCCACCAGATGTGTCCAGGCACTGGAACTGTGACTTGAGCATCCCAAACACACACTCGATTACATTTCATGTTTGTGCGTGTGCCTCATTATGGCATTCCTGTTCAGGTGTGTGTGCATTTCTGATGGTTGTCATCAGCCACGGCTCCAGTGCATATCCAGCATCCCCCACTAGGTGACCATGAGGGATGTCCACATTGGCAAATGTCTGGTACAGCTGTGTCAGATGCCAGATATGAGAATCATGGTAGCTTCCAGGGCAGCCAGCACACACATTCAGTATTATGCCCTGGGCATCACACATGACCTGGCAGTTGAAGTAGACCCTACCCCGCTTGCCGGCTGGTGCTTTGATGCATATGTGCGTGCAGTCTATTGCACCCACTACCTCTGGGTATTCCGCCATTTGCTGGAAAAGATGCATATTGCTGGCCAATACCTCATGGGAATTGGGGAAATATACATGATCACCGACATGTGCTGACATGGCATTCAGGAAATGGTGCAGTATCCTGGATGTTGATGCCTGTGATATCCCCATCATATCAAAAGTTGGTCTCTGGAAGGTACCTGTTGCTAGTATTCTTAGGCCAACACATACCTTGGTTTCCACTAGGATGGGTTCTCCTCTGTTGGTTCTGTGTGTGAGGCGTGGCCTGCACAGCTCAGAAATTTGCTGCATGAGGTCTCTGTCCACTCTATATCACTCCACTATCTCCAGCTCATGTAGCCCCTGGTAGGTTACCCTGGGCCTGTACACTCTTCTCCGTCTCCTCACTGGGGGTTGCTCAGCAGCATTCGCATTGTCACCACCCTCAGCATGTTGCATATGTCACCTTATAACAGCAATGGCAGCCCCTAACATTTCTTTGTCTCAGTAAAGCTTTTTAAGTTTTCACTTCTCTTAGTTTACTGCATGTTGCAGTGTCTCTGAGTAAAACACGGTGGAAAGTTGTTTGCAGAGTTTTAAGTGCTGGGCTGGGCTGGGCTAGTGTATTGCCTGTGTAATTGCCTGATTCTGATTGTTTTGACTTGCTAGCTCTGCTAGTTCTCCCTGGTTAACTTCCTACTATTTGTTGTGTTTCCTTTTCCCTTTCTGTTTCCTTAGGGGGGGGCAGTGCCCGCACACAAGCGCAAACATGCGCACACCAGCTCACACACTCGCACACATGCTTACACGGCCTAACACTTGCTGATTCCTGCTTAAACGTGTGCACACAAGCGCAAACATGCTTACACAACTTTAAACAACCTTACACATACTTATTCTAGCTTAAACGCGTGCACACGGGCACACACGTGTGCACACAGTCTTACTCGAATATACAGGCGCACACCCACACGCAAACACGTTGCAGGCACTTCAACAAGAAACGTTAGTGTTATCCATGACATTCGCATTCTATTTCTTGCCTTTAGCTAGGATACCTGTTGACACACCTCTTCCAGTTATGAGTAACTGACAGCAAACACATGCCACTCTGCTCCAATGAGCTTACATTTTTTCAAACATACCCCCCTCGTGATGTCACCTATCTTCTACTCTGTTACTCCCCTTATCCTACTTATACACTCTACTGACTGCTCATTTGCTATGTAAACTTGGGATTCACTATCCTTACCCTCATTAGCATGGGATTGCCTAGTAATGCTTGGTTACATCTCTTAGACTGAGCATCCCCACTTAGCAACATCTACTTGGTTGCCGTGTTGTTTTCAACCTGCCATTCACTTGCATTGAAACTTATGATTTGCTACAAAATCCCTATTTGTGGCTTTTAATTTCTGGTTTTCTGGTTTTTAGAGTGCAGCACATTTGCGTGGCACTGCACTATGCTTAAACTTTGGAGATTGAGGTAAAAAAAAATATTTTTTTTTTAAATTTTGCATCGGGGAACATTGCCAATGGCCGTATATCTGGCCATTGACATGCTTCCTCAACTGGATGCAGCCTTTATTTGGAGCTGTCATGGCTCTGTTTTGCTATTTGCAGAATGGTACTCAGTTGTCAACGGAGTACATTTCTGAAAATAACACTACTCTTACTCGGACAGGTTCGGGTTTCCTGGATTGCAAATTTTCCTCATTTGCATGGCTTTCACCAGCAAATGAGGTAATTTGCATAACCTAGCCCTGTCCATGTAAGAGTCATTTTAGGAGCTCTGTTGCACGCCCCTGCCGACTGTTCCTGGATCGCTCGGCGGACATGCTGGCTGCATGGAGTCTTACTCTACTCTTAGATTCCATGCAAGCCTTCGTGAATCCGGCCCCTTGTCTATATATTTTCACAGGTGGATGATAAATACTACTAACTTTCAGCATTTGGGGTTTTACCTAGGACAGAATCAGATGACAAGAAATGATGTCATTCTGCAAGCTATCCCAGCAGTAATATTTGAGATATTAATTTAAAAACTCTCTGAGAAAGACAACATTCTGTAGTTTGTCTATGACCTGACCAGAAGACCCACTCACCACAGATTTGCCTTGATCTGAGTAAGTAAGTCTGGGGAACAGTATAATTCTCTTAGATATATTCAGGAATACAACAAAGCTTAATTTAGAAGTTTTTCTTTATTTATTTGAGACTGTCCTGCAATGTTGTTTTAAATATGTCCTGTGATTTTGAACTCTGCAGTAACTGTAAATATATACTGAGTATTTTCTTGTTCTTTTATTATTTATTATTAAATATATTTAAACCTTTCATTGTGGCTGATCTGCCTAGAGCTATTTAAGTTCTGGGAGTACTTGCATATTTATTTGGTGACACTGTGGGCCACTCCTAATAGACTTGCTCTTGGTCAAACTACCATTTGTAGTAATAGTAACATTACACAGTAAGATTGGACACCCTTTGTTAAGGGCCTTAAAGTAGCTGAAAAGGGATTCTGGCAACAGTGATAACTAGCTTATAGTCTGGGCAGAAGGGGGCATAGCTAGTAAACCTGTGCCAACCTTTCCCAGGTGTGTGTGTGTGTGTGTGTGTGTGTGTGTGTGTGTGTGTGTGTGTGTGCAAAACAAATCTGCAAGAGTGTGTGTGTGTCAGCTACTTGGGCAGAGACACAAAGCACTGGTTGGACAGAGAGAGTGTTGGAAGACTTGGCTTGGAGCCCTGGCTAAGGACTCAACTCTATAGCTGTGCCAGTGGGGAGTTTTATTGGAGATCTGGAGAAAGAGGGAAAAACTAGTCCCGGACTGACTGTGGTCTCTGTGTGCTGTTAAGGGAAATTGCACTTGATGCAGAGAGCTGCATCGGGAAGTAGTGTGTGTGTGTGTGTGTGTGTGTGTGTGTGTGTGTGTGTGTGTGTGTGTGTGTGTGTATATACCTGTCATCTTCCCAATGTACGTCCTCCACTGGTACCAGTGGTGAGGATTGAGTCTCCTTGATTACTGGTCCAGTGGTGTGGTGTCACAGATGGCATCATACTAAACTCTGATCTTGCCCTTATTACAGGTGCCCTATTTATAGAGCTGACAAAGGTATTTGACCTCACTGACCACACCACTATCTTCTCCAAAGCAAACTAACTGAAACTGGTATTAAGCCAGATACCACTACCTGGTTTTAAAACTAACTCATTGACAGACACTTTAAAGGTAAAGTAGGATCCTCCCAATCAGAATCTGCTCTTATTACCAAAGGTGCACCACAAGAATCTATTCTTGTTTCCCAAACTCATCTTCTCCATATTCATTAACAAATTTCTTCGTGACCATCCCCATCTCCTACTTATCCTTTATACTGAAGTCATTGTCATTTACTGATCTGGTCACTCTCACACCATAGAAACAACCTTCACCTTCAAATAAGTAAGACATTGGCTTAATCAGTCACTAAACTTCCCTTTCCAGATATACAAAAATGAGAGCCAAAAGAAACTCCCTCCTCTTTTTGGCCAGAAAACTCCCCCTTCTCTATCCCAACCAGCCAGAGCATCCATTAGGAAAGGAGTTCTCCTTTCTCAACTTGAATATAGGCTCACAATTTTTCTTCTGCCTCCAAGAAAAACACTGCAACACTCCAGACTATCTCTTAACAACATCTGCTGATATATTACAGACCTATCTCTGTGTCAGCATCATTGTATCACCCTAGGAAAAACCAAATTGCTACCCATAAAACAAAGACTGAACCTACTTTTAGAATCCCAGCTCTGCAAACTATTCCAACTCCACACATTTACTTCCCTAGTAGATAGACTTCATAGAACAAATCCACATAAAACCTGAGACTCTACACACAGGCCACACCAAGCCTCATTACCCCTGGGACCAAACTCCACAGCACTGTACATGTTTTCTCCTCTCAGGTCCCTACTCTTTGGCAAGCTCTCCCCATCAACAAAAAGGAAATCAGCACTTAGTCCAAATCCAGAATGCAACTCACAAAACACTTCTTCATCCAAGCCAAATGCTCCTGCTTCAACACAGGACAGATCACTTAACCTAGCTCCTCTATGAATCTCTTCTCCTCTCTCAGGATTCACTGATGATTGACCCACTTTAGAAACTAATGTATATGTTGTGCATTATACTCTGCTTGATTGCACTGTACTTGTTAACTGGAATGAATATACACAGTTTTCTTCTTTGTAGTTAGTCTGATCTACTCTGTTTTTACTTATGTTTCTGTATTTTTGTATGTGAAATGTTTTGTATTTTATCTGGGCTGGGCTGAGCCTGAAATTTGTCAATACCTATTAGTGTAGTACCCAGGTAAACAAAAATATGTAAATAAATAAATAAATAAATAAATAAATAAATATCCTTTGTACCATCTAACTAATTCCTCTGCTATGACCACCCAGACAGATATACACACATGCGTGTCCACACACACACACACACACACACACACACACACACACACACACACACACACACACACACACACACACATATACACACACACACACACACACACACACACACACACACACACACACACACACACACACACACACACACACACTCACACCTGAGAGTACTCATTCCTCTGCATACACTCACACATGCAGTCACCCACATGCACAAATGCAGAAGTTTAGCTATATTGAGGGAAAGGGAGCACAAGCCTTGGCAGCAAGGCATTGGGGGGAATGACTGGCAGATGATTGCCTCTACATTCATTTCCATACCTGTATTTCAGGACTTCAGCACTTCATCTGTGGTATAACTTATAGCAGTTTGCTACACATTTAAAACCACAAGAGCTTTCTTGCTTATATATTTGAGGCCTACAGCTCGGACCTGGCACTTCCTTATCGAGTCAGGTAGTTATGGAGTGTCAGGTTTAAGAATGAACCTTGTATTATTTGTTTGTTTGTTTGTTTTGTTTTTGTTTTTGCTCAAAACTTTAATGGGTACTAGATGATAAATAAGTCAGCTATGGCTCTGTACAACCTGCCCCCCCCCCCACACACACACTACTACGCGTTTGCTAAACTCCTCAAACCTTACCTCAAATGCAATATTACCTATAAAAAGTGATGGTAAATAAGAAATGTTAGCCAAGTTAGATAACTCAGCTAGCAGAGCTAACTGAATTGCTGTGCTGCATAAACGCCTTACTTCAGACATTTCTGAAGAAGAACACATAGTTAATTTTATGTTGTCTCTTTCTGAATTTTGACAGATATGCTGCACTGACAACCTAAATATGTTTTAGTATGTCGCATAAGTAATATATCTATCATATAACAAATGACTACATGAAATGACCATAAACACCAATGTCCACTTTGCTAGAACTAGAAAGAAGACCAAATATATTTGGAATAACTTGTTTTGAATGCCATATGTTCCCTTGTACAAATCAAGCTCATGTGTAATTCAAGGGATATTTTTTCAGCCAAAAACCCAGTAAATTAAATTTGCCAATGATTAAACCTAAGTGCTAAGAATGAGTGTATTGCTTTGACTTGTACATTGTGAGAGGTTGTACTGTGGTGTTTCCTCCATGTTGTGCAACAAATCATTGATGGATGATTTGCTGTCTCCTTTTCCACTCCAGGCTTCCGATCCTACTGACAGTTTAAGACCCCCATTTACAGTGATGAAGTCACATATTAATTATTCTTCCATTGCTCCCTTTATCACAATTAGCCCTGATATTAGGGTAAGGAGAGAATTTTCATATTATCCACTTTATCCTCATTTTATCCTAATCAGAACTGTTATTAGGACAAAGAAAGCAAATTTAATTAAACAATGAATGAATAAGGCAGTATCTCATTTCAGGTCATAAGATTCATAAGTATATACAAAACCATCAGCCAAGAAGCCTAGTCACCGCAGTTCCCACAACTTGCTACTGCTATCCATAAAGGTCTAAACACTGAAACCTGGGCAATGAAGGCAGAGAAGATGAAGAAGCTTGAGGTGATGGTTGTGTAGTACCTGAGGTAGGAGATATATTGCACACTGTCTAACACATGAAGACATGATGAAATCAGAGCAGAAGAGAAAGCAGCTGCAACTGAATATAAGCACAAGGAGAACCGATTACAGTGGTTCAGTCATATGTGCAGGAAAGTAGAAGATAATTTGATGAAGAAGATTTGTGAGTAATAGGAAGAAGGCAAGAGTTGCTAAGGACATCCAGCCAAAAGGTGGATAGATTGCATGAAAGAAGACCTTTGAAATTCAGGCATGGCTATCAAAGTAGGTACGAGAGTAGCACCAAATCAAGAGAGGTGGCAGCATTTGACAGAAGATCCCTACCCCATGTAGAAAATGGGAAAAATAATGCTGATTATGATGATGCAGGTTTTGTTTCTTTCTAGTGTGTATTTAAGAATGCATAATCTAATTTATTTATTGCTGTTTGATTGCCTCACAAGGCTATGTAGACATTGTGGAGACAACTCTAGGTTTTTATTGAGGCCTAAGAGTGAACATCTCTGCCACTCCAGAGATTTGGATGATTAACACAACACAGGTTGTGACTCCCCAGGGGACAAATCACAAGTAATGTCTCATGCAGTTTGCTAGCATAAGTAGAACATACATTGCCAGTACATAGAAAGATCCACAGAACCTCTCATGAAAGGAGATATACAGGTAGCTAGCAAGCACTGGTAGAAGGCATATGGCCCTGTGTTCTAAATTCCATCCACCATGTAACATGGTGTTATCCCCATCCAAGTCTCAATTAGTTGCTGGTCTCTGGCAGTCATAGGTTGGTACTAGGCTATTGGCCCTAGGGGTATACAAGCTTAGCCATAAAAATTCCCTGGTGATTTCTTCCCACAATATTTACTTCCCTGGACCACTGTCTAGCTAGGCAACTGACATGATCCCATCCAACTAAAGCTCTTGTCAGTAGTGAGAATCAAACCTTGCACCTTATGGATGAGAAGCCAACACCTTAGCCGGTGAGCTACTTGGTCTTTCTGGTAACAGACAGCTGTATAAGCAATTTCTCTAGATAGTTCATTGGTTGTTTCTTGATTCTTTCCCCAATAAACTTTATTACTATGTTTTAACATCATTTCTGATTGGACTCAAGTGATAAGTTTCTCTTCTTTGTGCATAGCTGTGTTATTGTTATAGTTTCATGTTGTGGAATGGTTGTTCTAAAAAAGGTTTGCTGCAAAAAAAATGCTATGTGACTCACTGACAATAACCTCATCAGGCTAATTTAGATGATTGAAACTACTTCTGCAGTCTGTCTTCATGTGTATACAATTTATTGCATGATAAAGTCTAGAAAAGAGGATGCTTTCATGAAATGTGTGTTAATTATAAAGGGTACAACCATGAGTCATGAGTGTGGAGGTGGAAGTCTAATGTTTGTCAGTATGATATCTAAGATGGTGCCATCCCTAATTTTGTTTTACAATATTTATTCCAAATTGCTCTTTTGTTTCCTCCCACATCCCAAAGACATGCAGTAGGTGGATTGGACACTCTTAATTGGCCCTAGCTGTGAGTCTGTGCATGTGTGTGTACCTTCTGTGGAAGGTTGGGTACTGGACTGGCAACTCAACACCATAAAACTCCACTGCCAATCATGAGCGGACAGGTGATCCACTGTGGCGACCCCTAACTAGGAAAAGCCAAAAGAAGAAGAAGAAGATTCCAAATTGTTCTTTTCTTCAAGTAATACTTGGAAATGTTTATTTGCTGTTGGGTTGTTTGCTAAGACTGTGCTTGGGTAATTAAAGTACCCCAAAAGGGTTGTAATTACATTGTTTTTATGCAGTAAAGTTGAATCAATGAATTCTCATCCTGTGCAAAGGACACCAACATTGTATAATAGATTTCTAAGGTTCCTATATTATATTCAGTATAACTGATATTAATTATTATATCAGCAATTTTTAGTCTTGAGGGTTTTCCCGACATTTGACTTTTAGATGTCTTTTTACAAATACTGCAACGCTGCCACAAGTCTCCTCATGTCTACAACAGAGGAAAGTGGCATAATCTGTAATACGGGGCATGACTTTTGTATCTTTAGGCCAGGTTTTACAAATGGTTCACAAACACACACACACACACACACACACACACACACACACACACACACACACACATTATTTCAAATTCTGTCAGAACTCATACTTAGGTAAGCTAAGCTGAGCAAGAGATGCAACATTTCTGAGAAGAAGTAATCAGCAGCATGGATAAAAGATATATGGCCCACCAAAGGAAGTACGTATCTCCATGCTAGGGATTTCTTCTCACCTCAGTAACCTGTTCAGTAATACAATGAGTAGATATTTTAAAACTTAATAGGCCTGCCAAATATACCATAATTATGCAAGTAATTTAGAGTATTACCTGGGAAAGGCCCTGGGGTGGTGATCTGATTTCTGTTTCCTATAAGGTACAACTTACTGATCCACTGTTAATTCTTGACAGTTGTAAAACTTTTGTGAGTTACTCAACTTCAACAGTAAAAATTACTAGAATTGCCTTGTTCAGAAAGGCAGGAAAAATTATTCATAGCCATAAATTCTGTTCATGGTTCCACTGATATCAAAGTGAACTTTGTGAGGAATGATCCCGACTCACATACTGTTAGCTGTATTTCTTTCTCGAGTGCCATTGTCTTTGTACTGCAGGTGTGTTACAAGTTTATGAGGAATGATATCTAGCTCATGAATGTTGTTATGAATGAGTGGGGCCTTACTGAAGATAAGATGGCTGGTGCTGTGCCTTCCTGAAACTAGGGCTTATAAAAATAGATGCATTTCAGAGAGGCTACATTTTACGATGATTATGTTTTCTTTTCTTAAAGATTATTATTCTGTAAAATATTTTTAGTAAGAATTCTGAGATCTACTTACTTTATAATGCCTAAGGTGTATCACAGCTGATATATTAGTAAAAAAACAATAGTGTTTTGGTTTTGCAATGATTAGCTCACAATTAACTAACGTAGTATATTGCTGGAGTGGCTTTTTATTTGTCTTTTGTGAATAATGTGTTATTAAAAGTACAGTTTGGATGCTTAAGCATAAGGCTTGGCTTTTATCTTGTTCACTGAGCATTACATGGAACCTAAAAATTGCTGCCTGTCCATCTTTTTTAAATCTTTCTTTGTACAGTCCCTGTCTGTGTTGTTGCTTGACGCCTTCCTCTGTCTGCGCTTGCTCCCTACTGCTGCCATATACTAATTCACTTCTCCTAATTTACTCCTCTTTTCCCTCTTTTGCATTTGCTGTCTTTTATCACAAGCCTGACTCCCTCAGTAGCCACACAGCCTAGTCCTATCAAAAACACTGCCCAAACACACAAACATTGAGGATGTTTCTTTCCCTTTAGCAACAAATGGAGCACAGTGCTTCTTCCTCAAATTAACTGAAAATATAGCACTACAAACCCATATCATCTTCTTATCAAATGTATGAATAACGTCTAACTGAGAATTACTCTTTTAGGCAGTAAGATCATGTAACAGTGTCAAGGAAATGCTATATTCTGCATTTTGAACTATGAGATCTAAAGTCATTTGAACAGCATCAAGTTCTGTACATGTAGTTAGAAATTTTACGCTTCACAGATTTTCTCATGTAATTCATTTGACACAAATATCGATGAACCAGAAAGTCTAAGTCCATTTTTAATTGTGTAAACATTTCAGTTCACATGTACTCCATTCGGTCAATAACCAGGGCTTCTCTAGTTTCCTTTCCTCTAAACCCATTTTCACCCACCAAGTGGTACATTTTATCATTTTGATAACAGTAGGCAAACATTTATCCTGCAAATAGCTGACTATATTGGCGATCATACTAATGGCTACATTATCAGTGTTAAGGAAGAGACATTTTACTAATCAGTAGGTTGTTTCCTCATGTTAGAAAACATGCAGGTTAGAAATGAATGAGTTGCACATAATAGCTAAACTGTGAGGTGGAGAAGTCAGTTTATTAAACTAGAAAGTGGTAACTTCTTTGGCAATGGAATTAGGTGATACCCAGGCTCTATAACCCTGCAGACAGGAAGAGTCTGTTCTGTCTAACAATGTGCTCATTGTTCTTTTGTGTGCAGTCTGTTCACTAATTTGTGTAGAACAAACGGAGCATAGCATTACCTCAACATCAAAGCTCAGCTTTGGCAACCACTCATTACTGAAATGCAGCCTGAGGAGAAATCAGATCACTCTTGTTATCACCAGGGATGGTTTTGACTAATGCTGTAAAGGCAGACAAGCAACTAAATAAGGTGCAGTTATGACAAAGAGAACACAAGTTATTTGTATTGTGAGGAGTCAGATCATTTATATGTGAATACTGAAGTGAATTTAATAAGCTGTTTACTGGTTAAGTTGTCTGGACTTGCCAGACTCTTTCCTGCAGTGACCTGTTCCATAGGGCACATATCTTATATCAAAGTAAAATTTAGTACAATCACCGTATACACTGCTAAATAGGATTAAAAAAAAAACATGGTAATGGTACAAACACACAATTTTGCAGATTAGTGTGACTGCACAGATAAATGTGTGCGTGGAGGTGGTGAATAGTGTTGCCTATCTCACGGCACCCCTGCAGACAGTTTTTCAAGCCATCCTCTGAGTTCTCATGGCAGAGATATGGGGATAATTTTCCAAGTTTTTTTTTTCTAGAAGACCTTTTCTGACCCTCAGTTTATTCTCAAACCCAGGTCACCACCCAGATGAATGTATTGTGTCTGCTACAATGTGTTTATACAAAACCTTGAATCATCAAGAAAGTAGTTAATAGAATGTTGTGCCAGACAATTACAATGTGATCACAAATGTCACAGGAAACAAAATCAGGCTATAAAACAAACAATATAGTAATTCACAACATGCTATTATTTCTAAATATTCGTCAAAGATGGTTCTAAAAGTCAAAAAGTACAAAGGGACTATGGTTGCAGTTTTGTGCTGCTGCTAATCCAGAAGCTGTACAAAAAAAAAAAAGCTTGTTCAGGGCAGTAAAATTCAGACACGTATTGAGTGAGTACAAAGACATCACATATGGCAGAGAAGGAGTAACCTGGAATAAAAAGGGAAATGTTTATTAATTTATTTGTTTGTTTTTAGCTAGGAAAAGACAGTGGGCTAGGATTGGTAAATAAACATGGAGTTAGTATAGACATCTCTTCTTTAGGCAAGCATTTATATCTTTTCTAGAGTAATACACTGATGTCCCAACCCATTTAGGTGATACGAGTATGAATGTTTATATCCTGCTAAGAATGGTATGGAATGGAGAGCAAAGAAGGGTTTGGTATTGGCAGAGGCAAGTATGAGTAATCAATACTCCTGAAAAAGTACCCACCTCAAAAGCAAGTAAAATGCACTTACTGTTACAATTCCTGGAAAGTTTGCAGCAGCTTTACATATATTAGTTAATATTCAAGATGAGCAGTTAGTATGCCATTGCCTAGATCCAGTCATTTTGTTATTATTGTTAACTGTGTCAAGTAAGCTGTCTAGGCACAAATACATTTTAAGGGATGGCCTAGGACCAGTGCCTTGTAAAGTGGCATGTTCAGAGCCATGCAACATGGAAATGGAGAGTAAAGGAACCAAACCCTGACGAACAGGATAAAGCTTGTTATTTATTTGTTTTTTTATTTTATATTTGCTTACTGGGGTAGATAACCAATTCTCTAGGACCTACTTCAGCTAAAACCCAGGGGGGAACTCTGGTTAAATAACCTAAGTCAAACAGAAGATGCTGGAATCAAACCCTGGACTATAGGATGTAGTCCATTTGTAGCCTTAATTTTCCCTGTGCAAACTGCTGAACTATGTAACATTTAAAAACATTCTAATGTCTGATGCAAAAAAGAAAGTGAATCTAATGGCTGGTTTGAGATGTCCATTGTCTTTACTCAGTAAATGTAGGACTAGAACGTTAAGAAGTAATCAAGGCATATTCATAAATGTTTATGGCTGATTTACTGATACACTGACCTAATAAATGTTTATATCATTACGCTGCCTGCTTGGTCTGCAGTGACCCATTTCATGTGATGGGGGTGGGGTGGAGTTGAATTGATAATGTGTTTAGGAATTTATTACAAGAATTTTAACATCTAGGCAATTACTAACAAATAATTATTGTCTGATCCTTATTTTTATTCTTAACAAAACAGACATCAGTACCACAGCAGCAAGCAAGACCCAATTAACAGCAGCAATTCAACTATAGTTCCTGATAGTACAGTGTTTCTGATTATATGACTGCAATGAAACTACCATTAATGAGGTGTAAGTAAGCTACACAGAGTTTCTGTTAATTACTAAACTTTTTAATCAAAGGACACAGGCAGTCTGAAACGTTATTTTCAGTCATTTCTGTACAATGTAACTAGACTATATCAAGTTAAGAAAATATTTCCAGGTATCTAATCACTTATTTTGTAGGACTGCCAGCAAAATCAGTCTGGCCAATTTAAGCATTTGTTACTTAATAACAGTGCAGAAAGTTTAGGAAATGCAAAGTCTGAAAACAGGTTATAAATTGTAATCATAAAGTGCAACATTATCTAAAAAGTACAGATGTGTCTGATGGAGATATGCATAAAACAGGCTTCTTTCCTTAAAAAAAATACATATGTAGCATAATTGTTATACATAACCTTAGAAAGTAGCAAGGTTAATTTCATAGATGCTATGAGGAGGAGGATAGCTCACATACACTCAGGTAAAAAGGTTAAAACTCAGCATGTCACAAAAAATGGAAACAGCAGAAACCAGACCATTAGTCTTGAAGACTTAAAAACACCTCTAAGGAATCTGTCCATGATAAAAGGTTCTAATAATAAGCAGATGCTGCAGAACTGGTATTAAGACCAGACTTCCATTCTGTAAGTGTGTTAAACAAATGTGATTTCAACATCAAGGCTGACAAATATCCAGTAATACACAGCTCTAACAATAACAACACAGAAAATTCATTACAACTTCAGAGAAGTATAAACAGGGTGTCAAAATTTAAAACAAACAATGAAGGTTCTAGAGAAGCGGGTTTACACATGTAAGTAGTCCAAGTACTTTTACAACTAGTCACCTCAGAAAATAGACACGTACATGAGGTACAGTGAAAAAAAAGATGCAAGAAAATCTAGTAACAAGCAATCTACACTAAGAGGATGAAACTGTGCTATATGTAGTGATCAAGAAGGAATATTACAGTTGAATGGCTTTCTAGTCTTTGCAGTCAGGATGAAAGCAATTCACGGAGTGCAACACATCTGAAAAGTAATGAATACGTTTATGCCATGTTGTTGAGTGGTATTTGTGATAATAGCTTTAATTGTAGCTCATGACTGTGTCTGTAAACTCTCAGGGCCAGTAGTCATAGTCAGTACCACTATAGTGTAAATGACCCTGCACTCCTGAAATCATTTGCACTGCAATAGTACATAACTTAACTCAGTTATCCACATACCCTAAAGGGCAACTTTTCATTACCTGGAAATTTGTATGAATATAAACTGCATTGTAAATAACTATGAAGAGCAGAACTTACCACCTTCACTGCAGGTACCAGGAGAAACAAACACCACAGGTTTTAACCCACCCAGAGCCATTGCACATCACACACACACACACACACACACACACACACACACACACACACACACACACACACACACACACACACACACACACACACTCAAGGTTCCAATTGCTTTTGAGGTCAGGGGATAGTGCATTACCTATAACCACTGCACACAATGCACACTACTGTCTGTCTGGAGGTTATACGGCCCTATTGTGTCAGTATGAGTTTCCTCCAGGTACTAAGGTTTCCTACAAAATCATGCTACAATAGACTTGCATCTTGTCTACAGCAAATTCTACCTTTTATAGCTTCCAGTAGAACACACACATATCTATCTATATATATATATATATATATATATATATATATATATATATATATATATAGCTCCCCTTCATAATCGCAAAATACTGAAATCTTGAATTTCAGTATTTTGCGACCATAAAGGCGAGTTTTTAAAATGTTGAAAGTGCATAATCGCAAATTCAAATATTTCGAATTTGCAGTTATGGCTTTACGTTATGTGATTTGCGCTGTTTGGTTTGGATACTGTTCAGCGTAGTGTATGGATTTATGTGGAATCTAAGGTAACTGAGTGTTTTGTAATTGTTTTGGGTGGAAGTTTGAGTGTATGTGAGATTGTTTGTAAGTTGTATGTGTGGGTTAGGGTAGGAAGGTGAAAGTATGATGTGTAATTGTTGGATGTGTTGGTGTTTGTCTCTGTGTGTGTGTGTGTGTGTGTGTGTGTGTGTGTGTGTGTGTGTGTGTGTGTGTGTGTGTGTGTGTGTGTGTGTGTGTGTGTGTGTGTGTGTGTGTACGTGTACACATGCGAGGGACTGTGGAATGTCTGGGTGTGTGTATACTGTCTTTTACTGTTTGTGTGATCTTGGAATTTGTATATATAAGTAGGGGGGCGGGGTGCAGCCCCCCACATGGGGGGTTGCAGGGTGGCTTTCCCCCTGCTTATGTGTAGTGTAGGTATGTGTAGTGTGCTTATGTGTAGTGTAGGTATGTGGATGTGTGGTATTTTGTTTTTGTGTGTTTATTTGTTTTGTAATGTGGGTGTTGTGGTTTATGTGTGGTATGGTGTATGCTGTGTGTTTGGGATTCTTAGTTTCAGGATTGTGAAGGTTCAGTGTTTGAAGGTTTTGCCTTTATGGTCACAAAATACTGAAATTCAAGATTTCAGTATTTTGCAATTATGAAGGGGAACTATATATATATATATATATATATATATATATATATATTTATACACACACACACACACACACACACACACACACACACACACACACACACACACACACACACACACACACACATATATCTTGGTATAATAGCAGGATAATAGGCTATCAGCCCAAAGGGTTGATTGGGTTGATTCTCAAGGGTTTTAAGGCTTTGTATTTACGTGGGGTTGGGGGAGCCAGCATTTACAAACGTCCTCTCTCTCTAATAAAGTAACATGTGCCAAACTAGGGGTATATTTACATTTCCCCATCGACTAACCAAGTTTTGCTTGAATAAGTGCAGGGATGAATTCTGCTTCACATAGATGAGAAGCCTGTTTCAGAGAATGGGGAGCCTCTGATCCACATACATGTCTCAACAGCATTATCTATTTATGTTACAGGCAAGGTTTAGGCCCTGGGATCAGGTGCTCCCGAAGCTATTTGTTTTACAAATGTGCATCAGATCTATAGAGTTGGATCGGAGGATGCTTTGTAGGCCAAGTATAGGTTCCCGCTCAGCAGTCTATAGGAGACAGAATATAAGGACAAAGCTTTGAGGCAGTTTGCATAGGACTTGTTTTCCACACTACATACTCTTTTTGTAAGGAATCTCTGAGGAAACTCCATTCGTTACATATGCCTGGTCAGATCTGCACCATATGGTCACAAGACCATATGATCAAGTGTGCGAATATCAAATCCTGGACTATAAAACCAGCTTCTCCTCTGGAAGCTGGCAATACAAACAACAGTGTTTTTGTAGGGGGAGGCAAGCCTCCCTGTACCCCCGCACTCTCTGGCTGTTATATATACCAACTCTGAAATTGCTCCACATTGGGGAAATGGCAAATACCCAACCCCAAAAATACTGTCTTCCGGAAGAGAAGCCAGTTCAACATTTTGAGTTTCAATCTTCTCACACTCCGTCATATGGTCTTGCTATCATATGATATAGATCTGTCTAGCCAGGTACATACTGAAGGTGGTAGTGTACTCATTGCTTTATCTTATGAGAGCAGAGCACAGCAAAATGAAGACATGTTTGGATCTAGATGCCATACAATTGCTTATAAATCATGCAACATAGAATAATTTTCTAACTACATTGGACACATGATGGTCAAATGCCAAATCACTGTCTACATGTGTTCCCAAATCCCTAACTACAGAGTCTGTTCTTATGGGTATATTGTCAATATTGTAGTTTGCTGGTGCGGCTATCTTTCTGAAATTTACTATGATGGACGTTTTGACACTGAGTTCTACACCCTGACTCTGGCACTAGTTATGAGTCTATGTCAGTCCTTCTTGGAGGATATATGTATCTTGAAGAGAGATTCAATGACTGTACCCAGTTGTGAATGTTAACCCTGACCTCAGAGAAGTAGATGCCTTATAGGAGCAGTCCCAGCACTGAGCCCTGAGGCATCCCACTAGTAACCACCTTTTCTTGGAAGAAGATTCCCATATTCTAACTTCTTGTGTCCTATCTGTAAGCCAGCTAGCTATCCAGTGCATAATGTAGGGGGTTCTACCTAGTTTACACAGCTTGTCTATAATGCCTGAGTGGAGTATTGTGTCAAATGCCTTGGTGAGGTCAAGGTAAGCAGTAGGCACCATTTTGCTCTAGTCGATTGCTTTGATGACCTTCCCAAAGAAGTCCACAGGCTGAGTAGGCAAGACCTGCACTTGACAAACCAGAATTAATTTGGATCCAATGTTTGTTGGTTACCTATGTTGTCATTTAGGATATTCGTGATTACTCTCTTCATTGCTTTGCATATCAGGTTAGTCAGGTCTGTGATTAAAAATTCCCTGGGATCATGGATGGCCTACCCTTATGCAGCAGAATAACTCTTACAGCCCTTCATTCATGTGGCACAAAGCCTGTTTGGAGACTGTGGATAAATAATGTTTCTAGTGATTCTGATAGTTCATTTTCCATGCTATTAAGGAAGCACCTTAGGATATTATTGTGACCCATTGGTGCAATGCTCTTGGGCTTGGAGAGTGCCATGAGCACCTACACTATAGTGGTATTTCGGGGGGTAATGGATGTGGGTATTTCCTGAGGGATATCTAGAGGGGAAAGGAGGGAAGGTTGGAGCTAAATCTGTCTCTCAGGAGGTTTGCTATATCTTCCCAATCCATATAGGTGGCACTGTTAACAATTAATTTGGTACATTGTTGTGTATTGCCATTGAGGTTACGGATATATTTGAAGAAATCTTTGTGATTGTCCTTGGCCTGGTAGGCTAACTGTACCTTAACTCTGGCTTTGGAGGACATTATTATCCACCTGGGTCACTTGTTTTGGTTGATGAGAGATTTTTTTACCTTGCTAGACATTGCACCTCCTAATTTGTGCCATGAAGTTTCTTCTTTTATTATACAACCTGTGACACCCCACCACTGGACCAGTAATCAAGGAGCTTCAACTGGCAACAGTGGGGAAATGTTCACTGGGAGGATGACAGGTACACACACAGTATTTCCAGATGCAGCTCTCCACATCAAGTGTAATTTTCCTTAAGAGCACACAGAGACCACAGTCAGTTTGGGGCTGGTTTCTCCCTCTTTCTCCAGATCCCCAATACAACTCCACACTGGCACAGCTATAGAGTTGAGATCTCAGCTGAGTGGCCAAGTCAATACCTCCAGCACCCCCTCTGTCCAACCAGTGCTTCATGTCCCTACCCAGGTAGCTGACACACACACGCTTTGAGATTTGAGTTACACACAAACACACCTGGGAAAGCCTGGCACAGGTTTACTAGCTATGCCCCCCTTCTGGCCAGATGATAAGGTAGTTACCAATGCCACCAGCCAACTCCTTACCAGCTACTTTAAGGCCCTTAACAAAGGGTGTCCAATCTTACTGTGTAATATTAATATTAACACAAATGGTAGTTTGACCAAGAGAAAGTTTATTAGGAGTAGCCCACACAGTGTCACCAAATAAACATGCAAGTACTCTCAAAACTTAAATATCTCTACAAATATCAGCCACAATGAAAGGTTTAAATATATTTAATAATAAATAATAAAAGAACAAGACAATACTAAATATATATTCACAGTAACATCAGCATTCAAAACCACAGGAAATATTTAAAACAACATTGCAGGACAGTCTCAAATAAATAAAGAAAACCATATAAACTAAGCTTCACTATATTCCTGACTGAATCTAAGAGAATTACTATAACCTAAGAACTTAGTAATAGAGCAAGGCAGATGTGGTGAATGGATCTTGCTGTTGTCAGGTCCAAGACATAATGCAGAATACTCTGTCTCACTAACAGACTACTCAAATTAATATCTAAAATATTACTGCTAGGATAGCTTGCAGAATTACATAATTTATTGTCATCTGACTCCTAGTTCTCAGGCCAAACAACAATCGATGGCAGCTGGGAGCATTTAGCATCCACCTGCAAATATACATAGACAAGGGCTTCTCCTCAGATCTTTGGTAGATGCTGGAAGTCATAAAACAATTGCATTCCTTCATGCTTTCAAGACTAGTAATTAGTTCACTCTAAAGACAATACAGAAAGTTTCCAAGTACAGACATTGTGTCTCTTGCTGCATTGAAAACTAAAATATACCATCTTTTATGGCCTAGCCATAAAGTAATTTAATTTCAGTTATTTTCTGAAGTTTGCTTGACTGAAACCAACCTCCTGTATTCCAGTTTCTGCTGTTAAAATATATACATTTAAACAGTTACAATAGTGCATGTACATTTTTGTTCTCTTCCAGTTGGTCACTACATGGATCCATTTTAAACACAAGCATTTTACAACTACCTTTTCAACACACACGTCTGTACAAGCAGTTTGATACACACATAACATAGAGTTATAATACATTTATAACACAAGCATCTTACATAAATCACTTTGATATTCACCAGTGACATACAATTATTTACAAACTTCCAGTTAGCTGGACTGGCAGTAACTCCTTTCATCACACAACCTATTGATGTTGGGATTCTACCAGGATTTTTTTTATTTTTTATTTTTATTTTATTTTACATTTGTTAACCGGGCTAGTCCAACTGGAAGTATTTCCATTTTCAGTAGAGGCCCGGGGAGAAAAGCTCCACATAGAGATAAACACAGTTACATGATATATAAAAATTTAGCTGTGGTAAAAAGGAGAAAGGAGGTGGGGATATACAAATATGCAGAAACACATCATAGGTTCAATACTAACATAACATAAAAGTTCATCATTCTCACACAATAAAATTAAAAATGACACTTATTTCACATTATTTTAAAGGAAGGTTATAGAAGGTAAGAAAGAAATATACAAAATGAACAAAAAAAAAAAAAAAAAAGTAGATTGAAAGATCTATGCTTTCAGTAAAAAGAAAATACACCTAGAGGAGGAGAAGGATATTAGAGAGTTAGCACTTATAAAGTGATGGAAGTAAGGCAAAAGGATGAAGGAGAGGGAGAGGGAGGAGTGGAGGGATAGTAGGGAGATCTAGTCGGGGTTACAGCAGGGACATAACCATTGCTTTTTCAGGTAAGTTCTGAGTTTTTATTTGAACAGAACAGGAGTTGGAATAGCAGTAAGTTCAGTAGGAAGTTGCTTCCAGTGTTTACCAAGCGCATTAGAAAAGTCACCAGCAAGGTTGTTGGATTTAGTTAAAGTTACTAGTAGTTTACTGTAGGAGTGAGTTCAGGTTAGAGTAGGGTCAGAAGTTTGGAAAGTGCAGGAGTGTTATTAGGTTGATAGAAAGCTCTATGGACAAAGGAAAGTTGGGAAAGAAGCAACATATTTTCTAATTCTAGCCAGTGAAGTTGCTGAAGGTTCAGGCAGTGGTGGGTTCTAAATTGATTACCAGTCACAAATCTAGCAATACTATTATATGTGTTAGCCAATTTTGAGAGATTGTTTTTCTTCAGGTTAGTGTAAATTGGTGAGGCATAGAGAAGAGTTGAAATAAGGTGAGAGTGGGCAAGAGTAGCTTTGGCTACGGGGTTAAGAATGTTCTAATTCTGTAGAGGAGCCCAGTTTTCTGTTTACAGTTTTAATGGTATTATTGATGTGACAATCATAGGTAAGGTTGTTGTCAATCATGACTCCTAGCAGTTTGGTAGTGGAGTCAGCTGGTATTAGGAGTGCCATTAATAGAAGAGATGGAGAAATCTAAAGTGGGGACCTAGTAGTAGGTTTAAAGAGGAGGAGTTTGTTTTAGCATTTAAAAGTAGGCAGCGTTTTAAGAACCATGCTTCTACTGTGTGGAATACATTTTGAGTAATAGTTTGTAGCTCTGTTTAGCTGAGCAAATAAGAGTGGAGTCATCGGCATATTGTATGCATGTAGCTTGTGGAATAGCTGCTTGTAGGTCATTTATAAAAAGGGAGAAAAGGAGAGGTCCAAGAATAGAGCCTTGTGGGACACCAAGAGAAATTGGAAGGAGAGAGGAGAGTTGGTTATCCCAGAGGACTGCCTGTTTCCTGTTAGTGAGATAGGAAGTAAACCAGAGGATAGCCTCAGGTTCTAAAGCAAGAGATTCTAGGATTTTTATGAGGAGGGGTGGTTAACCATGTCAAAGGCTTTGGACAGGTCAATAAAGAGTGCAGAAGAAAGAATGTTATTATTGCGGTTTGTGTTTATGAAGTCAGTAAAGGAAAGAAGAGCAGTGGTAGTACTGTGAAAGGCCTGAAGCCGTGTTGACAGGGAGTTAGAATGTTATTTTTGGTTAAGTAGTTCATTGGTTGGTAGTGAACACATTTTCCATGATTTTTGCTAGGGGAGACAGGAGTGCTATAGGCCTGTAATTAGAGTATTCATTGGAGTTACCTCCTTTATGTAGGGGTATAATGTGTGAGATTTTCCAGATGTCAGGTATGGTACTTTCATTAATAGTTCTATTAATAAGGATGGATATGGGATAGGCTATAACCTTAGCTGCTTTTTGGAGGTATTCAGATGGAAGTTGGTCGATGGGGTACATGGTTTAAGTTTTGGATACATTTTTGGATGAAGGTGGTGGAGATAGGTTGTAGAGTGAAGGTAGGTTGAATAGAAGCTGCTTGAGCAGGGATGCTAGAATTGTCAAAGGAAAGGTGGGAGGCCAGAGAATTGATGGTATTGGTGAAGAAGGAGTTGAAAGCATTTGCAGTTTCATGGGAAGAATTGTTTTCGGATCCAGAGGGAGAGGGGTGGTAGTTTGACCGGTGTGAAGAAGTCTATTCAAGGTTGACCAGAATCTTTGGGGATTATTATGATTAACTTGTTGGAGGTTACTATAGTAGTTTTTTTTGTCTGAAATAATAGCTTTTTTAGTACTATTTCTTAAGTATCTGAAGGTCTGTTGATCAGAGGAGATTTACTAGTTCTCCATTTTATCCAGGATTTGTTTCTGAGTAGCATTTTGTGCCTTGTTTCCTTAGATAGCCAGGTTTAGTTTTGACTCTGATAGTTCTTTTTGGTGCATGATTATCTAGGATTGATAGGAATGTGGTGTTAAAATATTGAACTGCTTCTTCTAGAGGAAGAGTTTTTAGAGGTAACCAGTTGCAGGCATTTAGTTCAGTGCTAAATAGGGTGGGGTTAAAGTTTTATTACTTTCGATGGTAGGGGCATTAGTAGCAATGTTCTTCTTTCTTATGATATAGGTTAAGTTGTGGTCGCTAATGTCATCTGGCAAAGTGCCGGTTTGATATTGTAGCTGTGGTTTATTAACAAGAATCCAATCTAGTATACTTTCTTTGTTGTTAGGTTTATTAATTCTAGTGGAGGTATTTATTGTCTGAGTAAAGCCATGGAGATTAATATGAGAGACTGGGTTATTAGTATTAAATGATGACCAGTCAAGGTTGAAGTCTCCAAGTATTACACTTTCTTGTGGGAAGGTGGATGATGCCCAGCTAAGGAGATTTTCTATAACTATGGAGTTATTTCCAGGAGGTAGATAAGTACCAATAATATAAACGGCTTTATTTGGGTTGAGTTGCAGCTTTGATATAAGGAGCTCAGTTTTGGTGTTCTCTAGGGGAGCATAGGGTACTAAGGATATATTTAGTTCAGTCTTAAATATGAGTGCAACTCCCCCTCCTTTGCAAGTATTACGGTCTTGTCTAATAATGTTATAACCTGGTGGAATGATTTCTGTATCCCTAGTGAGGGGTTTTAACCAGGTTTCCGTTAAACATAGGATGTCAAAAGAGTAATATTCAAGAAGAGAGTGGAGATGGGTGACTTTGTTGTTAACACTTCTGATATTAAGGTGTCCTATGAGTAAGGAATGAGCATTAGAGGTTGGTGAAAGAAGGAAGGAATTTGAGATAATAGGTGTGGCTTCAGAGGAAATAGTAGAGGGACCTGGGTTCGGATGTATATCACCATCTACCAGGGTAGAGGGGTTGTAGTTTAAGTGTGGCTTATAAGTAATCAACATTAAGTATTTTAGTTTCCTTAACATGAGATTATTAGTTTTGACATGGGATAGTCTGTGATATTTGGCTAGGAGGTAGGAAGAGGTAGAAGTAATGTTTGAATGTGTGAACTTTGGGGTTATTACATTAGAGGTAGTTTGTTTGGAAGAGGTTTTAAGGTCATAATTATATTTTATTTCATAGAAGGTTAGGAGATAGGGTAGTGTAAGTACTAGGGTAAAAATGAACAAGGGAAGTAGCTTGGCTGGCTTTTGTTTTATTATAGGGGCCAAGGATGGTTTTTTTTGGTTTTAAAAGACATGGTGAGGAGTGGAGAAAGGAACTGACAGAGTAAAGGTTGGGCTACGACTAAAGTGTAAGTTAGAGAAACTAGATGGGAAGAGCCACTGTATTAGCCTAGGAGTAGGATGGAGGGGGGGATGAGAAGGAAAAGGAATGGGGGTAATGGAGGAGTTTTACAAATGCTGTTATGGATAGGTGGGATTGCTTAGGGAGTGGTAAGTGAGGTATAAGGGTGAGGGTGCGTGGGGTGGGTGGGATAAGGGGTAGGGAGGGAGGCGGGGGCAAACAAGCAGTTTCAGGTGAAAGCAATCAGTGAAGAGCAGCTCATACAGGTGAGTTAACCAAGGGATATGTGAAGGTTAGAAGGAAAAGTTAGGAGTGAGCAGATGCTAGAAATAGTAGGGAAAGTAGATAAAGGTGAAGGGGTGAAAGGGACTACCAGAGGGTAAGATAGAGACATTACTGGGAGGAATTTCTTCTGAAGGGGAATATCTAAAGAGAAGGGAGCCACCTAGAGGCAACAGCAGGTACTGGAACCGTGGCTGCTTACAGGGCTTACTGCATACAGTAAGAGGCAAGGTTGCTGGGGATACTAATGGAGACCTATGGTCAGTTGGTTGGGAGAAGCAATGTGTGGCTGCTGGCTGACCTGGCTTCGGGTTGTACAGTTAAAGGCTAACAACAGTTATTTGCAAATTGCAGGAATTGTAGGACATACTTTCTTCTATCTTTCCAGGAGAGAGCTCCCAATAGAGGGATGACTTGTTTTTTGAGTTGATCCTGTGCTGAATCTGGGTGGGTACAGCTGTCTTTGTGCAGCTGTTAATATGATTTTACAGGGTTTCTGTGAATGATTTTGTGTAGGCAGCAGTGTTTTCATGGTTTACAGTTGGCTTGGAATTTTGCTAGTGTGTCACTTTGTAGTAGTACATTTGCCCCAGAGTAAATCCTAAACGTTTCAGGGTTAGCCATTGTACGTGGTTTTACCTTTACTTCAAAGAACATAGCTTTATACTATAGGGAGTACAACATTCTGCCATGTTTTTGAGGTGTAGGTCAAGGATATTTGCACCACTTGTGGATGTTCAGACTAACCGATCCAAGGTGTTTGCATTTACAAAGTCCAGGAATCTTTGGGTCTGCATTATAGTTGTCATATATGATTCCCAGTTTATAGTGAGGTAGTTAAAATTGACAATGAATATAGTGTTATGTTGAATGGGGAGTATATCTAGGACATTTATGTATGCATTATGGATTTTCAGGGTCATAGAGGGAGATCTGCAGCTTACAAAGATATGGCATAGGACATTGTCTAAGGTAATTTAAGTATGAGGAAGCTCAAGTGCTGAAAGGCAGCTGTGCAAGACCAGGCTTGAGGAATATGCTCTTTAATTGGAATTGTGCTATCTCAGAGTTGGAATATATAAGTAGCATGGGGTGTTGGTGTGTGTGTGTGTGTGTGTGTGTGTGTGTGTGTGTGTGTGTGTGTGTGTGTGTGTGTGTGTGTGTGTGTGTGTGTGTGTATACGTATATATAAATATATATATATTGAAACATAACCTTGGAACATGCAACTATAAAACAATGTTTTTTGCAGGTTAACAGGCTACACCCCCAGATAATTATATATTACAACTCTGCATAAAAAGCCACTCCTCCAAGATCCTTGTTTGCCCACAAATCAGGAGATGTTTGTTCAAGAACCTTCTGAACAGCCACCACTAGTGGGTCAACGGTTGTAATAAATAACAGGGGGCTAAAGGGCAACCTTGCCAAACTTCTTTTTGAAGCTCTAATGACTTTGAAATAAAATGCTCCACCTTGATTACTGCAATGGGTCCATGTTACTGAGGCATTATGGCTTTAGTAAAGCAGAGCTGGAAGCTAAAGAGTAATAACACTTGTCTAAACCTTAAAATGCACTCACTTGAGGCACTCCTTAAAATGGAAAACATTGACATCTGTGCAGTGACAGAGACTTGGCTCAAGGCTCCAGAGAGCACCCCTGCCTTACCAAGCTATAACTCATACCACATCTTTCGGCCACCTAACCTGGACCGAAACACTAAAGGGGGAGGCATGTCTATATTCATTAAGGATATCCACACCTCCCGGCTAGTTGCTCAACATAATGCATCTGAAATTATCCAAGTGCAACTAACACTGGGCAAGACTGCAATCCAGGTTGTAGCTTGTTACAGACCCCCCGCCATGCCCCAGGATGCCCACTACATGTTTTTTGATATACTGGGTAATATTAATGTACAGCCCAATACCCTAGTAATGGGCGATTTCAACTACCCCACCATCAACTGGGAAAACTACTCATGTACTAACTCATTTGCTCAATGCTTTCTGGAATTCATAAATTCCAGAACCCTGGATCAGCTTGTCCATACCCTCACCAGGGGCAGCAATATTGTGGACCTGGTCATTACCAGTATGGGCAACCGATGTTCCACACCAGAGGTCAACTCCTCACTGGTCAGATCCGACCACAAGCTAATTACCCTAGTCATCAATATCTCACCCCCACCTGCCATTAAGAAAACCACTGTAAAAACTTCTCCAAAGCCAACTTCTGCTTCTTAAGACTGAAGTGGCAAGCTTCATGACACCCATACAGACAGAAAATAAAGGTACGACTGCTGAATCCTATGCAAATGCACTGTATAAGCACATACACAAGTGCATGGATCATGCCATCCCCAGCAGAACCAAGACGCTATCCTCCAAAAAAGGAAGCCAATCTGGTGGCACCCTGCCATAAACAAACTCTACAACAGAAGGAAGAAGCTGTTGCAAAAAAGAGTAAAATCCCCTGATTGCAGGAACTACCTGGTCAGCCTCAGTAAGAATCTGAGATCCCTCATAAAATCCTCCAGAGCTAGTTATGAAAATGAAATCACCACTGATTCTAAAGACAACCACAAAGCATTCTACAGCTATGTCAACAATCTCAGTGGCGACACTCAGATATGCTCTGAGCTGCAGCATAATGGCATTAGATATACAGAGCCAACTGATATTGCCAACATCCTGGCAGATAGGTTCAGTGCAAACTCCCCCCCCCCAAAGGGCCCATCACTATACCAGAAGAATGCAAAGCCCCTATAATCAAGGCTGCACAAATAAAGACCACACTCTCTAAAGCCAAGAATACAGCATCCATGGGACTTTACAACATCCCAGGCTGCGTTCTGCATGAACTTCAGAACAAACTGGCACCCCACCTAAGTACCATGTTCAATCATAGCCTCACTTCAGGCTTTGTGCCCACTGAATGATGCACATCAGTGGTTATCCAACTCCACAAAGGGGGCACCACCATGGACCCCAAGAACTACTGCCCCTTTAGCCTGATGAGTCTGGTCTACAAGGCCATGGACTGCATCATCTTGGAGATTATAAACAAGGACATAGGTAACTTCCAAACTCTGGACACCTAAACCTGATTGACTTCTTTGAAGCAGTCACCAGAGCCGTGGACAAGGGTAAGGTGGTGCAAACAGCCTATCTTGACCTCAACAAGGCTTTCAACACCATCCCCCACTGTGGAATTATTGATAAACTCACTAGACTGGGCATAAATCCTAATGTCACAAGATGGCCAACTGGCTCACTGACAGAAACCACACAGTGAAAGTAGCCGACTCCAAATCCAGCTTCAGACCAGCGACAAGTGGAGTACCACAGGACTCAGTCCTGGGTCCTCTGCTGTTTGGCATCTACTTCCTAGAAGTCCAGGCTAATATAGCAGGTCTTTGGCTAATGAAATTCGCAGACGACTGCAAATTAGGTGCCATAAAAGAATCGCCTAATGATGTGGACATTCTACAAAGGGGCCTCACTAAACAAAAAATT